>NW_016819633.1:1359073-1371482 GCF_001698545.2 Rhinopithecus bieti | reverse complement strand
AGATTCTGTGTGTGAACATACTGGTTAAAGTTAGAGTGGTATTATTCAGTTTTTCCATAAAATAAACATTGGAATAAAAGCACAACAGATTTTTCTTAGAGAACTCATCTGTTCTTTCACACACACAAAATAAATGTAAAGGGTTATAAAAGTTTATAAGAATCTTACCTTATGGTTAAACATTGAAATGGGTAAATATGTCTATAAGATTTTATTAAAAATTGGGTTTGACATCAATAATGCACTAATGCAACAGTGACATTTGGCTTATTTGGTATGAAAATCATACAGGAAGCATTATCAAATATGAAATTTTGTTTGGTTTTCTTTAAGCTGTATTTGTATAAACATGTTATTGGTATGTGTTCTAAAATAATGAGAAATTCCTATAATTCTAATGACTTACTGTAGGTTTTTAATAATTATACTTGTTTCATAAAATTATTCTATGCCACAAAGGTAACCACATTCCTTTGTCAATCGTGTTTTTGACTGTGGCTGTCCTAAAACATTTTGTCCTCCACAGACAATTGTTGTCTTGTTTTAATCCTCTTCACAAGGTGGTTCATAATCAACTATAGAACTCGTAACAGGTGTTCTTAAATGCAAATTTCTAATAACTTTGGAACTTGTAACATTAGAACAGAAAAAAACAACTTTCAGAACTCTCATGAAGAGCTGGAATGTTCATGAATATCAAATAGATAGGAGTTAACTGAATTAACTGAACCAATAGAAAACGGAAGTAATCTTTTAGCTTTGCTTAAAATGCTGCTGATCCTTTGTTTTGTTTTTCAGAGACAAGGAAACTTTTCTTTTGAGCTAGTTACAACTTGTAGCAATTAAGTATACTCCTGTGAACAATATTTGGAGCACATTTGTTTCTCTCTACCTGATTTCTCCAGAATTTGGAAACTAGTTGTGAGTTTTCTTATGGCAATATAGTTGTTTGCATAAGTTCAATAAAAGTCTGTTTTATTCTGTAATGGACACAATTAGAGAAATTAGTTATTTTGACAAGGCTTTGACTGGAATGGTATGTTTTCCTTTAAGGAATTAAACTTGACTTATTAAGCCAATAAAAGCCCCTTAGGGAACTGGCCTCATACCTTGCCTACACAGTCCCTATACAGGGTTTCTGATCTGTGGTGAGTAAAGAATGTAACTTTCTGACAGATCCAGGAGCCCCAAGTGATCTTGGGACCTCAAGAGGAAAAAATTTACCCAGCTCATAGATATTTGAGGGTTAAACACCCATGGCTGGGCTTGGCTTTAAAAAAAGTCTTATCTGAAATTCCTTCTATGGAACAGAGTTCCATCAAAGCCAATTTAAAAAGAGCTTATGTGGAAAATAATTAGTCTTGCTGCACTTTATACAAATTATCAGGTCAACTATAATGAAGCAAATTGGTCTTACTATGATTTGTCTTTAGTAAAAATGGGAAAGTGGAGAGAGAAATATTATATTTCAAGAACCATGGTACACTTACTAAATTCTAGTCGCATTAGTTGTTTTAACGTTTGTTTCTGCAATTTAGGCTAACCCTGCATATTCCTGTAAACCAAATAGTGATCTCTGACTACTGCTTAGAAGAAACAAGAGGGATGGGTAATGTAAAAGTCTAGATCAGTATTCTAATTCTGGGCACACTACAATAGCTAAAAACCCCATATCAGCTTAGTTCTAACGGATGCTCAGTTCATGAAAAGCCTTCTAACTCAGTTTACTTGGAATAATTTTACTTATTTTGCTTTACTCTTGTGAACATATTGCTGTTGTATTCTTTGTATAGAAATACAGAACAAGTTTACTTAATGTTTTCGTAAACTAAACACTTATTAATCTTCCAGGTATCACCTCTTGTTGAAACTTGAGAGTTATGAATGGCCCTTGCCATAATGATGTTTTCTGATTGAGCTCCTCTCTACCCTGAACACAAGAGACCCTGATAGGAAGAAATATCATCTCCCCATTCAGCCTGATGAAGTTACAGAAGATGGATTTTCATCCCTCTGCAACCCTTAGCATTAAGGATTCTCTTATAAAAGGGAGGGGTATATGTCAGAGACATGTGAACCAGAGCAACTCCATCTTGTTTCTTGTTTTTGTTTGTTTTTTGAAATGGAGTCTTGCTCTGTCATCCAGGCTAGAGTGCAGCGGTGCAATTTTGGCTCACTGCAACCTCCACCTCCTGGGTTCAAGTGATTCTCCCACCTCAGCCTACGGAGTAGCTGGTATTACGGATGTACGCTACCACGCCAGGCTACTTTTTTGTTTGTATTTTTAGTAGAGATGTGGTTTTACCACATTGACCCGGTTGGTCTCGAATTCCTGACCTCAGGTGATCCACCTGCCTGGCCTCCCAGAGTGATGAGATTACAGACGTGAGCCACTGCACCCAGCCACAACTCCATCTTAAATAAGAGCTGGATAAAATGAGGCTGAAACCTACTGGACTGCATTCCCAGATGGTTAAGGCATTCTAAGTCACAGGATGAGATAAGAGGTTACCACAAAATACTGGTCATAAAGACATTACTGATAATACAGGTTGCAGTGAAGGAAATGGCCGAACTCATCAAAACCAAAATGGCTATGAGAGTGACCTCTGGTAATCCTCACTGCTACACTCCCACCAGCACCATGACAGTTTACAAATGCCATGGCAACATCAAGAAATTACCCTATATTGTCTAAAATGGTGAGGCATGAAGAATCCACCACTTGTTTAGCATATCATCAACAAATAACCATAAAAATGGGCAACCAGCAGCCCTCAGGGCTGCTCTATGGAATAGCCATTCTTTTATTCCTTTACTTTTTTAACAAACTTGCTTTCACTTTGCACTGTGGACTTGCCCTGAATTCTTTCTTGCATGAGATCCAAGAACACTCTCCCAGGGTTGGGACCGGGTCTCCTTTCCTGTAACAAATATACTTCTGAATGTCCTCTACTGGGGGACGAATAAATACATTGCAGTATATCTGTACAATGGGATATTATTTGGTAATAAAAATGAACAAAGTACCGATACATGCTACAACATGGATGGATCTCAAATGCATTATACTAATTGAATAAGCAAGACACGAAGCTCTAATATTGTATTACTCCATTTATATAACATTCTGGCAAAGGAAAACTATAGGGACAGAGAACAGAGTAGCAATTGTCAGGGGTAAAGGCTTAACTGAAAAAGGCTAACACCTGTGAGTGTGTGGTGTATGTGTGTGTGTTGTGTATGTGTGTGCGTATGGGTTGACAGAAATATTCTGTATTTTGATTGTAGTGGTGTTATACTACTGTGCATTTATCAAAACACATGGAACTCTATACCAAAAACACCCATTTTATTGCGTCCATATTAAAAAATAAATTTGAAGAAGGTGGCAATAAAATATTCTGAGTTCGAAAACAATTTTGGTTGTTATTTTGTATTTCTTGGACTCCTTGAGAAGTTTGGAGATGAAAAGCAAACAAAACAAAAGTAAAATACAAAATCTTTTTCCGGGACCTTAAATTTCACAATCTAATGAACATAACAAACTTGTAAGGAAAAATATAAAAAGCTTTATGTTGAGATTGTGCATACCTCTAGTTTCCCTATATTGTGCATATCCTCTAGTAGAGGTATGCACAATCTCAGCATAAAGGTATACACAATCTAAAGTACATGAAAGATCAATTATTACTGAAATACGTGTTCCCTTCCAGGTCAATTTTACCTAACATACATTCTTATAGTGGTTAACTTTTGCTGCTAAAACAAAACCAGCTCCCCAAAAGTACAAGCAGCTGGGGTTCCCATGGCTGCCTCAGTGGCTCTCCATCCTAACGTACAGAGTGAGGCTTGCACGCCGTAGCCCCTCTCCTCTTCCACTTCATTATCTGAACCGCTGTTATTCAGCAAGATGTGGCCTCTACCCCTGCCATTCTGTCTCTCTTCCCTACAGCTGTACTGATTCCACAGTGGATAAGACATTCTCCTCTCAAGAACTCATGGTTTGGGGGTGTGTCAGCAGGATATCAAGTGAAGTGAACAGCTTTTGGAGACCACAAAAGGGGCAAAGTTTATTTCTTTAGTTATGACGGATATATAGGTTTGATAGTTTTTAAAAATGGCTAAACTGCACTTCTGGTGAGCTTTTTTTTCCATTTTCCCCATCCCCTGGGAGCCCACTGAGCAGCTCCCTCCCTGCCTTATCTCACCAACTATAGTAATGAGCTCCAGGGGGACCTCGCTACTGCCTTTGAAGTAACACGTTACTCTGAATGTCTTTGAAATTTCTCTTCATACATTGTTTGTTTCTAGTTTACTCTGTCTCCTTGTAGAGGGGAGTCTGACAGTTGTTGGAGGGAGGGGAGGTCCAGGATGACAGCTCCAGAATGTGTAAATTGAACAACACAAAAACACAACAAAACAAAATAAGAAAGAGAGGAAGAAAAAAAAGACCTCCCCACCCACTGCCAGAACAGGAATGTAAGCCCTTTCACTGGAGTTACTGAAGCATCTTGCAGGCTGCAGGCAGATGACAGCCAAGGACAGATGCAGCTGGGATGCCTGAAGCTGTCATAGAGGAAGTGGCCTGCTGGAGACAGGCTCTAGGGAGAGCAGAGGGACAAGCCCAGGGGAGGAGCAGAGAGGCAGAGTGGGAGAGGGACTCCGCCCTCTATTCCACTCCCCAGGATTTTAAAAGCATAAGGATCCAGTGGCTGAAATAGTTTAGGATCCCCACACGCCAAGCAGAGAATACACAACACAGCACATCTGTTTTAATGTTTATACTTTCTACATGGAAAGACCTAAAACAATTTTTTGAAAATTCAGGAGAGGGGAGATTAGATTTACCATTCAGGAGACCCGAAGAAGGTTATAAAATGCAGGAGGAAACCTGGTAGAACCTTGATTTAGCCATCTACCAGTACTCAGGATGAAAGAATTAAATTTCAGTCTACAGAGAATTAATCAGCCACTATCTCCAACTGATTAGATTGCAACTTGATGGTGTAGTAGTGGGAATATAAAGAAAACTAGATTGCACTGGCCCTTGAAACATGAAGAGGGCAATCCCCTCCCCAGAAATCCAGTGTGGAATAAAAAAGCAGACTGACAAAGTTAGCGCAATGTTATTTGGCTTTATTTTCATAAAAATACTTGTCTGAGAAGACCATTAGATTTGGAAATGAGGGTTAGAGGAAAGGGACCTTCAGGGAAACTTGTGATGCTCTAGCAGAGTAGCAGAAGGCAGCCTGCAACTTTCCCAGTTGAGAGGACGCTGGGAATTTCTACTTCTGCTTTTCTGAGCTCTTTCAGAACATTTGCCGGTGCTTTTAAATCACATCTCAGACTTATACCTGAACATGGCTTCCTAACTTTCTTAACCCTAATCCTTGCCCTACACACTTAAGTAAATATTATAATCATCCTTGACTCCTCTAACGTCTCTTTCTTGCCCTCCTGACCCAGTTAGTCTCCAAGTCTTGATTTTTCTTTTGTGAGGTGTTTTTTTTTTTTTTTTTTTTTTTTTTTTTTTTTTTTGCTATCACTTCAAGTCCCTATCACCACCTATTTAAACTCTGTCAACACCCTTTAAATGTTCTCTCCCTAGCTCACTCCTATACTTTACCCCTTCTCAATTTAGCTGGGGGAGCATTTTCAGTTGTGTTCTTTGGCCTCCCCCTCCCCATATGAAGGTCAGGTCCATGTTTACACCCTTCTCTTTATTGGGTCAAGGATCATGGCTTACAGCTGAGAGTTTCTAAAGTCTCATTAGGGTGGAGAGCAGAGAACAAAAACAGCTCACATGGAATACTCACAAAAATTAAATTTGTAACAATTATAGATAAAGGCTCAAACAATTCCAATGAATCAACATCAGAATATGTTCCCTAACTCTACTGAAATAATGTTAGAAAAGCAATAATTTTAAAAACACCCAAAAAAATTACCTAGTCCTGAAACTAAAAAGGCAGCTATTAAATTACACTTGGGCTTAAGCAGAAATCATAAGATAAATTATAAGATACTTAGAATTGAATGACAACAATATCTCTGCATATAAAATCGTGCAGGGCACAGTTGAAGCAGAAATCAGAGGAAAATGTGTAACTTTAAATACATTGATCAGAAAGTATAAAGACATTGAAATAAAATGAGCCACAAATTCTACTTGATTCATTGAAAAAGAAGAACAGACCAATCTGAAATAAAGAGATACTCATTTATAAAGTAGGCAGAAATCAAGAAACATTGAACACAAAAACAGTAATGAGTATGACTAAAAGCTAAAGCTACTTTGTTTACGACTAAACGAATATCCAGTAAGAGTGAGGAAAGAAAAAAGACAATATTTTTTTTCCTTTTTTTTTTTTTTTTTTTTTTTTTTTTTTTTTTTTTTTTGAGACAAGGTCTCACTTTGTTACCCAGGCTGAAGTGCAATGGCATGATCTTAGCTCACCGCAACCTCTATCTCCTGAGTTGGAGCAATTCTTGTGTTTCTGCTTCCTGAGTAGCTGGGATTACAGGTGCACACCACAACGTCTGGTTAATTTTTGTATTTTTTGGCAGAGACAGGGGGCTTCACCATGTTGACCAGGCTGGTCTTGAACTCCTGACCTCAAGTGATCCCCCCACTTTAGCCTCCCAAAGTCCTGGGATAACAGGCCTGAGCCACTGTGCCTGGCCCCAATAATATTTTCAGTTATACAAAATACAAAATGAAAATTTAGACACAGTCAGAAATAACACAGCAATTAAGAAAAGAAAAAAAAAAATATTACAATCAACTCTTCACTAACGTGTGAAAACACAGATGAGCTATCTATCTGAAAAAATAAATAAGTTACTGTGGCTGAATATCGCTTCTATAAACATTCACAAGCGGTTCCAGAATCTTGCCACTCCTCCATGGAAACGAAGTATGTTTCCACTCCTTTGAACCTGGGCAGGTATGTGCCTGCTCTGAAGAGTACAATGTGGCTATAGATAGCTATGGGAATTCCCATGCTGGGTCTTTCCCTTGCACTGAGAAAGCCACCATCATGTTGAAAGTCAAACTAGCTGATTTAGGAAGAATACATGGAAATACCAGATGGAGAGGCCCACAGGGAAAAGAACAGAGGCCTTAGCTGAAAGCTGGCATCTACAGTCAGATATGTGAATAAATGAGCCTTTGGCTAATTTCAGCCCCTATTCTTCAGTTCTTTCAGCTAAGGAGCATCATCATTCAGGGACAAGCCATCCCACCATAATCCTGTCTGAATTCTTAACCCACGGAATCTGTGAGGGAAAAAATAATTATTTTTCACCCCTGTTTTGAGATAATTGGTTACATGGCTATAGTAATTGAAACAATTGCCAAACCTGGCACAAAATTATAAAATTGAGTTGATCAATAACCATTCAAAAACTTTAAGTGATAATTGAAAGCATCTGCTACCTCCAAGCAAATCCTAGAGCCAGAGAATTTTACAAGAAAACAAAAATTTGGAACAAAACCTTATTCTTGTCCTACACAATTGTCCAAAGAAATAGAAAACACAACAAAACTCTGGCTCTAAAGATTCTAAAACTAAGACAAGGTGTGGTTGCTCACACCTAATCCCAGCACTTGGGAGGCAGAGGTGGGCAGATCACGAAAGGTCAGGAGTTCGAGACCTGCCTGGCCAACATGGCAACAAACCTGTCTCTATTAAAAATACAAAAATTAGCTGGGCATAGTGGCGCATGCCTGTAATCCCAGCTACTCAGGAGGCTGAGGCAGGAGAATCACTGGAACCTGGGAGGCAGAGGTTGCAGTGAGCCAAGGTCATACCTCTGTGCCACTGCACTCCAGCCTGGGAATCAAAGCAAGACTCTATCTCAGGAAAAAAAAAAAAAAGTAAGGGCAGTACAAAATATTAATAATTTCACTTAAAAGCATAGATGATCATAGATGATCAAATCCTAAATAATAATTATCTGACAAAATTGGAGTGACTAGTAAGAAAATAAATTCATCAACCAATATTTATCCTGAGAGAAAAATGGTTGCTTAACATCAGAACGTCTATCAATATGAGGCATCCTATTAGTGGCCTAAAGGAGAAAAAAAGAGTTGGTTTTTTTTTAAATAAATGTAGAAAATGACTTTTGATTTAGTTTAATACATACTTAAAAGCACAACAAAGCAAACCAAAAATCTCTCAAATATTTAGACTACTAAGGCAGTTCTAGAACTTTATAAAGAGTATATGCCAAATCTATAGTAAATATTCTGCTAAAAGAAAATTCATTGTATGCATTTTCTTAGAGATCTGGAAAAAAAGATAAATATGCCCATTAATCCTGTCCGTGTTGGATATAGTACTGGAACTACTAGCAAACACCAAAGCACATGAAAAAAAAAAAAAAAAAAAAAGTGAGACAAGGATTGAAAAAAATTAGCACAAACCTATAACTATTTGCAAATGTACAATCATTTACATAGGACAATCAACAGATTTTTTACATAAACCAGTAGAACTCAAACTTCAGAAACACGGATAAGCCAGATCAACTTGCTCACACTAATTGTGTTCATCTAAACTAGTAATAGCAAATTTAGAAATATAATAGAAATTAAGAACCACTCAGAACTATAAAAGAAAATATCTAAAAATTATCTTGACCAAAAGTGCACAAAGTATTCACAAAGAGAAATTTTAAACTCTGTTATATCTCATAAGCATAAACTTAAATACCAGTTGATACCTTGTTCATGAATTAGCTACCTCAATATTGTAAATGTGTGTACTATCAATAAACTAATTTCAAACTTAAACATAATTCTCAATAAAAATATCGGGGGGATCAACAGAAGTATTTTAAAGAAATTCAACAAATTTATTTAAGAATGTATACAAAATTAAAATCATAGATTACTAACTTCATTTTCAAAAAGTAGACCAAAGAAAACCT
This sequence comes from Rhinopithecus bieti, assembly GCF_001698545.2. Lineage (NCBI taxonomy): Eukaryota > Metazoa > Chordata > Mammalia > Primates > Cercopithecidae > Rhinopithecus > Rhinopithecus bieti. Next base: position 1,362,542 of record NW_016819633.1, on the reverse strand, counting down.
GACTGTATTAAGACACATTATAAAACCATAATAATAAAAACAACATGAAACTGCCACAGAAATAAACAAATAGACCAAATGAGATAGAATAAAGTATTTATAAAGAGTTCTATAATCCAAAGAGAAACTATAGACATAATAAAACAGTAATAAAAATCTATAAAGGAATAATTATGTAAAAGATATTTGGGAGAGATAGATTCATTTATGGAGAACAGCAAGGTTGAACTCCCTAGCATATACTATACACAAAGGTGAATTTCAGACATGCTCAAACCAAAAGAGTAATGCTAATACAATAAACTAAGGAAATACATTGGTTACCTTGGAGTGAGTACATATTGGTTAAACAAGACTCCGAAAGCACAGACTATAAAGCAAATCATAAAATAATTGTTGGCTTCGATAATACTGTAAATTAAGTATTTATGTTCACCATATGTTATTATTTGTAAAATTGAAAGATGATACGCTTTGAGAAGATAGTTCTGATATTTAAAATTGTGAAAAGATTAATATAAAGAACATTCAAGAAATTCCAGAAAATCAACTACCCAAAGGAAAGAAAATAAAAAATGGACATATAATTCACAAATAAGGTTCACAGAATGAGAAAATTTGAAGTATAACAGGAATACAATTAATCAGGAAAATACAAATTAATACTACCTCGAGATAGCAATTTGTACCTATTTGACTGGCAAAAAATAAAGTTGAATAATAAGTATTGATAAGAGTCTAAGAAAATGGGATGTTTACTGGTAGAAATGTGTAATATAGATCTACAAAACTAAAGGACAATCTATCAGGACTTAGTACAATTATTCATGTGTCTAATCTAGGAAATTTCAATGCCACTATTGGATATATATATGTTAGCACAGCAGTCTTCTAAATGAAGTACTTGTACACAAAATCTATCCAAGGAGGTATGCAAGCGCAAATTGTTTCAACTGAATCAATTTTCCAACCATCAGATTTCTTGTATTCTAAAATTAATTGGTTGGCTTTCTTCTTTCCCACTCTTTCATTCTTTCTCTTTCACTTTAAGAATAAAGGCCTACCACTTACCTGTCCAAATCTTACATTGTTCCAGGATTCAAACACCTGAATGCCTGACTCAAACAAGGAGACAATATGAAGTCTGCAGGGTGATATGTGACATCAGAAGCAGGAAAGTTTGGTCAATGTCAGAGCATTCTGAATTCAAATAGTATGTATCAAACAGTGTGGCGAAAGGAGTGAAGTTATAGCTCTTTCTATGTCTTCATTTCTTCCACCCTTGACTACTGACAAAGAACGCACTGGTTTTGAGGAAGCAAAACTAGTAAAGCACATTGCTAAGATGAGGGTACATTATTTCAAGGTAAATACAGGACTCAAAAAGAAAGACTTCTGTGCCTTTTCTACCTGTTTTAGAATTATATTGTTTGAGACTTGTAAGAAGCACGCAGGATAATCTTAATGTGTTATGAAAGGCTCCCTTGTCACCATTCCATTGTGAGAAAGGTCTAGGGGAATGTCTGTACTTTCAATCATCCTTCTCTACCTCCAGTTGCATATTTTTCATGATTTCAAGAAAAGAGAAGGAAAAAAGTTCCATCTTTACTTCTCACAGATGAACACTACATCGTTAAGTAAAACAAAACACAACTTTTTTGATAAGTGTCTTTTTTTTTTTTTGAACATTTATTTACGTCCTTAGGAGAAAAATAACTTTCATGAAGTCATTTCTGTGAGGTTAACTTTTATGAAGTTCATTAACTTTTATGAAGTTTATATAGGCTACAAATGCATTTAAGACTTGGAGATATGATTACATGAAATAACGAAAAAGTTAAATGTATAAATGTTGTCGCAGTGAGTTATGAAAAGATGATCAATAACATACTTTCAAACATATTTCATTAGAATAAAAATCATGAGGAAAATGAAATGGGAACAAAAGTGCAAGAGAAAGAAGAACAATGTAAGATTGTTGACAGTTTAAAAAGCTTTTGTTCAGTGAAGATCCAAATCCTATGGTGTTATGTTTTGACTAATAGAACAAAACAAAACAAAAAACTGGTCTCTTGGACAAATGGCTGATTCTGGGTCTGCAGCAGGGCATTTGTAAGGTGAGGCTTGCCATGCCTGAAAGAAGATGATATTCAAGATTTCAAGGATCACATCGAAAGAAGACAAAAGCTAACATAAAGAAATTTCTATGGTCAAAATAGAAAATCTGAGCACCAAAAGAATAATGACTACAATTGACTGAAACACATATAAAGTCTAGAAGTTCACAATGACAAAACAAATAAATAAATAAAATCATTTATAACCATGGAAGGTTGCCAGGGCAACAACTCATTATTCTGAAAACTGATGAAGGGAACACATGAAGTACTTGTCTTGTCTTTTTTACTGAGCTGTTTTTCAAAGTAACAAAATAGTTGATAAGGACAAATTTTTTTTATAGGAAACCAGGAATAATAAATGCAGAATGATAGAAAGTCACTATTTTGTAGCCTTAATGGGATATTGGATCTGATCACAGGCAGCTGCTAAAACTATTTAACTGACTGATGATGAATTTTAAATGGATGGATCAGGCTGACAGCACCTGAACCACTGATCAATCTTAACATCACTAATAACACGGCAACCTGCCATTATGTGCCTCATGATATGATGTGATAGAAAATACTAAGCATCACCCATGAAGTATTCTTGAAAACAATACAAAATAATCCTTAATTCTACCAATTCACTAGATCTAACTTTCAGTTTATGGGATATGTAGGGGAAAGAAAAACATGTTAAACAACACCACGAAGACACAGTTGTGACAATACAATCATATCTAAGACAAAAGATGTCACTTCTTTAAAAAATAAGTGCCGTGGAAAATTTAAAAAAAGAAACGTTATAGAGTAAAAGAGACTCAAAAGGAATCAATCAAATGGAACATGTGGACCTTTTTTGGATCCTAATTCAGATAAGCCAGCAGAAAAAAAAAAAGTGGAAAAAATTGAGCATATATTGAATATTAGACACTATTAAGGGAATACTATAAATTGTGCTGATTGTGACATAACGGTTTTGTGTTTTTTGCAGTCAGATACACATTTAAAAATATTTGTGAATGAAGTAATATGATGTCTACAATTTACTTTGAAATACTGTAACAAATAGGGGGAAAATACCTAAGAATGGCAGAATTTTGACTTTGTTTAAGTTAGCTAATTGGTAAATGGAGGTTTGCTATATTAGTCTACTTTTGTGCACACTAAAAAATTCCCATAATAAACAGGGTTTTTAAAAACATGTTTAAAAAAAAATCTCTTGGCTGGCGCAGTGCCTCACACCTCTAATTCCAGAACTTTGAGAGGCCACGGTGGGAGGATTGCTTGAGCTCAGGAGTTCAAGACCAGCCTGGGAACATAGTGAGATCCTCATCTCCTAAAAACTAAAAAAAAAAAAAAAA
>NW_016819633.1:1335608-1358929 GCF_001698545.2 Rhinopithecus bieti | reverse complement strand
GGGGGGTCAAACCCCCCGCAGGCAAATGTGATTTAACCCCCCCCACAAAAAAAAAAAAAAAAAAAAAAAAAAAAAAAAAAAAAAAAAAAATTAACTAGTCCTGATGGTGTACCTGTAGTCCCAGCTACTTTGGAAACTGAAGTGAGAGGATGGCTTGAGCCCAGGATATCGAGGCTGCAGTGAGCTGTGATCATGATCATGTCACTGTACTCCGGCCTGGGCTACAAAGTTATACCCAGTCCTAAAACTAAACTAAAAACTAAACTAAACTAAACTAAACTAAACTAAACTAAACTAAACAAAATAAAATAAAATAAAATCTTCTCAGCCAGATATGGTGGCTCACACCTGTAATCCCAGCACTTTGGCAGGCCAAGACAGGTGGATCACAAGGTCAGCAGTTCGAGACCAGCCTGGCCAACATGGTGAAACCTTATCTCTACTAAAAATACAAAAATTAGCCAAGTGTGGTGGCGGGTGCCTGTAATCCCAGCTACTTGGGAGGCTGAGGCAGGAGAATTGTTTGAACCCAGGAGGTGGAGGTTGCGGTGAGCTAAGATTGCACCATTGCACTCCAGCCTGGGCCACAGGGTGAGACTCAATCTCACAAAAACAAAAAGAAAACAAACAAACAAACAAACAAACAAAAAACACTTCTCTTGTAATCAGATTCCACGGGATACACTTAAAGAATAATACATTTTTATTTTAAAATATTTACAAATGTTGGAAATCACACGTCAACAACTATTTAAATTTATAACAAAACAGGTTTTGCTGTAAAATTAATGTGCAAGGAACTATATAATTTTAAAAATTCATTTTAGGGATTCATGAGTATAAAACTTTGAAGACTTGTCCTAGATAACTTCTTTCTAGATACATGACCCTTCTTGCCAACCGAGTCAACATCTCAAGATAGAGATTTAAAAAACAACAAAAAAAATCCACTCAGCTTTTATCTGAGAAATGAAGAACTAATTTTGCTGGGGCATTCTGGGAAATATTTTATTCTATAATAAAACAAAATACATTTTGGGAGGCTGAGGCGGGTAGATCATAAGGTCAGGAGTTCGAGACCAGCCTGGCCAAGATGGTAAAACCACATCTCTACTAAAAATACAAAAATTAGCTGGGCGTGGTGGTATGTGCCTGTAATCCCAGCTACTCGGGAGGCAGTGGCAGAGAACTGCTGGAACCTGTGAAGCAGAGGTTGCAGTGAGCCAAAATCATGCCACGGCACTGCAGCCTGGGCAACAGAACAAGACTCCGTCCCCCAAATAAAATAATAAAAAGTAATAAAAATGATAATAATGTGCTGTCTTGATGCCCTCACTGACTCCTATACCCCTGTCTCCTTCGTGGCTTTTGTGTAACATCATATGAGGACACGATGCTAGAAACTGCTGCACCCATCCAGTGAAAAGGAGAGAACCATTATCTAAGGATGCCAGAAAAAGTTTGAGATTATGCTCTGTAGAAGCAGAACTAAGACAGAGTTTGGGAATGAACATATGTGAAAGACAAATGGAGGGAGCAGGATTGGGCAAAGGAAGAAGACAAACTAATTCAGACCCAATAAATTCTCAACTAAAATACAGTGGGGTCTTGAGCAAAGAATTTCCAATCACAGTGTCCTATTGTGGGCCACACCTTTAAACACTAGGGTCAGACTTGCTCAGTCACCAGAAGCCAGCTTCCCTAAGAATATGCCTGGGGGCAGGGTGGTTCCCTGCAGCCAAGGCTGACACTGCAGGAGCTCACAGCTAAGGGCTGTCTACTGAATGCATGCCTCACAGTTGGTTTGTAAGTACTTCCTTGAAGGGAGGGATCTCAGTAGCACCACAGTACAACCTGCGTTCTTGTAGCATTGTTGAGTCTCTGAACAAATTCCAGGACACCTCTTTCTGATGTTAGGCAGGAAAGGTGGGTTGAGGGTAGGAGTGGCATGAGGTGGAGGGTGGCAGACAAACCCTGACTGCAGCTTGCCATGCAGGATGGGTGTCCTAGTAAAAGGTAAACAGGGCTCAAATCCCAAAGAGCCCTCTCTGTATTATTTACTAAGTAGTTAAAATCATAGCCTAAAATGTTAAGGTCAATGAGGACCTACATGGAGGGGTTTTAAGGAGGAGAGTCAGGTCAGATTTTCAGTTTCGATAATAGCTTGGCCTGCTATGAATTTGAATGATCTAAGGCCTGGGGCAGGTAGAGCATGAAAGAGATAAGGTAAGGGTAGTGGCACTAAGAATACAAATTAGTAAATGTAGCTTCTACAGAATGTTTATTTTACCCAGCAGCTGAGCAAGGGTGCAGATATAATTGGAGTAACCCTTGTTAGAAGAAAAACACTGTGAGTTACTAGTGAGTCCGGAATAGTAATACTTGAAAAAAGAAAACATGGTTCAGCAAGTTATGGGTCAAGTGATAATCAGGGTGTCTTCTTTCTTTATTGAATATTATTTTCCAAAACTCTGGAAAAATCGTATGTGGAAATAAATGCATGCATATTGGAAATTTCTAGTAAGAACCTGCTAAGCAGTCTGGGTTGAGCTAAGCCTGAGTTTAAGACAAACTTTGTCATTTGCAAGGTGCTTACTCTGGGAAAAGTTGCTTCCTTCTCTTATTCTTAATACCTACATCATAGGCTTGTTGGAAAATAAAATGAAAAAAAGTCCTGTAAAGTACGTGATATGTAATAAATCCAAAACAAATGGAAGCTGTTCTTATTACTTTCGTCATCCTGAACAGATGAAAGTAAAACTTGAAAAGTTCAACAAATTGGCTCTACGTGAGAGAGACTTATCGACATTTAAAAGCATAGCAAAACAAAGAAAGATTTAGAGCTAGCAATGAATACACAAATGTCCCACTACTTATACAGAAAAGGTGACTCTAGATTTCATAAATCTGAATAAAGTACCCATTAACCTTCCAGATATGTTCTAAGAAATGATTTGTATTTACAAGTGCCATACAAATATACTAGTATCATTCAATCATGTTCAATTAAATTATATTATCTCTTTATTTTCACACCAGATCCCCATTTTGTTTTTTATGAAAATGTATATTATAGAAAACTTGTTTGCTAAGGACAATTTAAATTTAAAGTAAAGTTATTTATTTGCAAACTTCAGGCTGTGCACAAAATTGAGAAGATAGGAAAGTGATGTACTGGGCTTTGAACAGGAAAAACAAGTTTCTGAAACAATTAGCAGAGCATGTCTTGGCACTATTTTCCAAAGAGAGTAAACCATACATTCTTTTTACTGCCTTCCTTGTGTCATCCTGGAGCAACGGCTGTGGAAATGTGCACCCTGGATTCATATATTGTTTATACTATTGTATGTTTGAGTAATATTTTAGGCCAGTCTACAGAAAAAGGACAGATGACATTTATAGATGACAAAGTAGGAGGCAAAAACCATCAGAGAGGATTCAAAAAATTTTTGACAGCCTGGCAAATGGGTTCAAATTAGTATGATGTGATTAAGTATGAATTAATGTAAAATCTTGCATTAAGTTTTAAGATTTAACGTATAGAATGGGGAAAACTTGATTTAATATATTTCTTTGAAAAAAATGGCTGATTTTGTTGACTACATGACAAAAGGAAATGATAGTGCTGTATTACCGTTAAAAAAAAAAACAACAAAAAACAAAAATCACTATTATCTTCTTGGAATACACTGATAAAAGAATTCACTAAGTCTACCAATGCATTGTCTATTATATGCTTGGCATTGTGACAATCTCTGTGAGAAATTCAAAGACTGTGTAGGAGAGCATAAAGTTTACTAGATCAAGAAATAAAATGGTCCCATTGTGCCTGTCATAGAATTATGGAAAGCCTACTATGGATAAGGTATGCTGATGCTTGTGGGATTGCAACTGCTAACAAAACATAGCTCCTACCTATAGAGTATGTAATTCATTACAGATCACAGGACAGGGAAATTTCATTCTTAAATTTTGAGATTTTAGGCTTATTACAAAGTACTATTGCTCAGGAAAATCCAATATTTGGTAGATGAATTAGTCATATATTTACATACCCATACACACATAATACATATATGCCTGCAGAGAATTCATAGTTAAATATTCAGAGGGTTTACCTGTGGTGGCTATGAAGGGGACTGCTGCTTCATCTTAGTACTGGCATGGATAAAAATCCCCAAAGAATTTCATATCACAGTAGGTCTCAGTTTCTCAGCAATTCTAGACTCCTTTATTGCCCCATATCTTTTCTCCTTTGTTTTGGTCATCAGTTTTGTTTTAACAACCTTAGCTTTGGCATTGAGTTTGATTTTGAGAAGAGGGACTTTACTCAATTAATTAGGTAATTGATCCAATTAATTGACAAGACAAAGTCCTAGGAAGTGAGATCATTTTCCCCATCCTGCAATGTAATATATATATTTTTTAATTCCTGAGTGACAACCCTATAAGATCAACTGAGTTCTGGCAGCTCCATTTTAATCTTGGTTATATACACTTCATGATTTTGCAGTCTTTTTAGATCTTGCTTTTTCAGACCACTCAATACATATGCAAATCCAGTGTGTGACTACTCTGTATCCATTATCTTTTCACTTTCACTACTTACCAATGTAGATTCACTGACAGTCCAATATCATTGTCATGCTTTACTTACAAAATTGTGCAACTATCCCTATGATTAAATTATACATTATTTTTTTAACACTTGAAAATAATAATAGCCAACAGGTATATAGTGTTTATTATATACCTGGCACTATTCTAAATCCTTAACATGGAATAACTCATGTAATCCCCGTCTTAGTCTGTTTAGGCTATTACAGCAAAATACCTTACACTGAGTAATTTATAAAGGACTGAAATATATTAGTCATAGTTCTAGAAGCAGGAAAGAACAAGGTCAAGTTGCCGGCAGATTCAGCGTCTGATGAGGTTTTGCTCTCTGCTTCAGAGATGGTGCCTTCTATGTGTCCTCATATGGTGGAAGTGAGGAACAAGCTCCCTCAGGCTTTTTTTATTAGGTGATTAATTCCATTCATCAGGGCTCCACTCTCATGTTCTAATCAGCTCCCGTAGGCCCTGCTTCTTAATATTATTGCATAATTATTCATAAGTTTTAACTTGCTTGAAACTTATATATCTAGGCAGAGTGCAGTGGCTCATGCCTGTAATCCTAGCATTTTTGGAGGCTGAGATGGGCAGATCACTTAAGCCCAGAAGTTCGAGATTAGCCTGGGAAATATGGCGAAACCCCATCTCTACAAAAAATAAAAGAAATTAGCTTTGCGTGGTAGCACATGCCTGTGTTCCTAGCTATTTGGGGGGTTGAGGTGGGAGGATTGCTTGAGCCTGGGAAATGGAGGCTGCAGTGAGCTGAGATTGTACTACTGAACACCAGCCTGGGTAACAAAGTGAGACCCTGTCTAATAAAAAAGAAAAAGAAAAAAGAAAGTTTTCTGCCCCCTGCAAATTCATATGTTGAAACTTATGAATAATAATGCGGTGTTGAAACGTATTACTCATAAACTTATAAATAATAAGTTTATAGATATACTTATTATCATAAGTAAACTCATGCGGTAAACTTATGAATAATACATTTCAACGTATGCAAACTAAACTTTTGAACAATAAGTTTAACATATGAATTTGCAAAGACACATACACTGAACCACAGCATTCCCTAACAAGCTTATCATGTAGCTACTATTATTAATTCCAAATGCTATGAAAATAATCTCTGTTATATTTTGAGCAGAGATTCTCTCACAACAGAATTTTATTGAAAATTTAAGAGAAAAGATTGTTTTTACTAAGGGCTTAGAGAAGACTTCCTGGGGAAAATGTCATACAATTTGACAGATGTTGAAATTTTTAAATAAGGAAAGATTAAATACAGTGGGGAAGAATGGGAAAGTGAAATGCCTATCACACTACGGATAAACATGAATAAAGCACAGAAGTGAGGAAAGCGTTAAGAAGGCATCCATAAAGCAGAAAGAAAATCAATCACCAAGGGCTGGGATGCCATGTTGAGGACTTTTGGGAAACAAAAGGTCTCTTAGGGATAGAATAATTTCTTCCTTAATACGTAAAACAAAGAAGAGAAAAAGCACTTAGCTGGCTACCACATCCCACCTAGGTTAGATCCATCCTTCTTGGAAATTCTTACTGATATGTGGGAGTTAAGCTATGAGGATGAAAAAGGCATAAGAGTGATACAACGGACTTTGGGGACTTGGGGGGGAAGGATGGGAAGGGAGCAAGGGATAAAAGACTACAAATAGCGTGCAGTGTATACTACTTGGGTGATGGGCGCAACGCTATCTCACAAATCACCACTGAACTTACTCATGTAACCAAACACCACCCGTACCCAAATAACCTATGGAAAACTAAAATAATAATAAAAAAAAGTTCTCGAATAAACGCTAGGGGTTGAAGATGTGAAACTCTTTTGACCTTCAAGTTGGTTCATCTTCAAACGACTCCGTGGCCACTGTCAGTACCACAGCTGAACTCAGCCAACTCAAGCACATCTTATGCACTTATAAATATACTGGATATTCAAAACCACTTATTATCCATATTTTTGTTAGTTTATTATAAATAAAAGTTCATATAAACTTATGTATGTAAGGTTTGGCCATAAGAAAGATTCCTATTTTCATAAGCATTCCAGAACTTATACCTCCATGTGAGTGTGTCACTTCGTGGGTATTATCTTGCAGTTCACTGGTGATACTATCTATCGTCAAAACCTTCAGGGAATGGCTCTCAAACCCAGGTTCTAACATAGATAAGGTACGTTGTTTTCTCATTTACCAGTATATTTTGTTATTGAAGCAAAATGAGATTAAAGTTGGAATTACCCATTCTACTCACTTTTCTTAGTACCAAAATTGCTTTTGACTGTTTGGAAAAATAAAATTCATACCCAAAGTGTAGAGATTTGCTACCTGCCTAAAAACAGCAGCCATCATTACTCAGCACTTAACATATTCTGGGAACTGCGGTAAGCACTATAGGTGTATGATCTATTATGTGTCTTAAGTCATGAGGAAACTTTGATATAGTTGGGTTAAGGTTCAATAAAAAGGTCACACAGTTAGACATAATTAAGTGGGGGCAAACCGTCTGCAACATAGGATGTATTTAAAGCTAATATTTATGTAGTATGGTGGTTAAGAGTTGGTGATGTGAGTGTAAGTGTCTGGATTTAGAATCTCGCTCCAACATTTCATGCCTAATCTTAGAGTGGCTGTTTGCAACTTCCCTTGGTTTCCTTGCCTTTAAAACTATGGTAAGATGCACACTATGCACACTGTGCTTAGCACAGTCATTGATGCTGGCTGTTGAGTCTATGGAGCTTCAGCTGAGAAAGCCTGTCTCTGTCCAACAAGGCCTCCCATCCTTCAGCTTGCCAAACTAGGCTTCTTCCTATGGCAGTCACAGGGCAGCATTCCAAGACAACCAAAACAAAAGTGGAAGCCTTCCTGATGCCTAAGTTCAGAACTTTTACTAATTATTTCACTACAATCTCTCGGTCAAAGCTTCTCACACGTTCTGCTAAGATTCAAGAGGTAGAGAAATAATAGAATCTACCTTTTGATGGGTGGAGTAGCAGCCACATGGCTCAGAGGCATGCATACAAGATCAAAGAAATGGTCATTTTCTTTTTCTTTATTATATTATTTTAGCAATCTACTACAGTAATATTGGGGAGTTGGGACCTTATAGAGGAGCTACTCTGAGGGCTTTGAGTGATAAATAACAAGACAATTAAATTTGCTTTTAGATTTCTTTAAGTGTGGAGAATAGATGGAGAAAGAAAAGACTAGGTATAGAGAATCCCGATGGGATACAATTACAGTAACCCAGGTGATAGATGATGGTGGCCTGAAACAGGTAGTGGCAGTGGGACAGAGGGAGGTGGAAAAATCAAAGTGGACAAAATCAAAAGACTCAGCTGAAAGGACTGGCTCTGGGAATAACAAGGTTTGTTAACTTGCTCTCCTTCACATCACCTGAGTTAAGGAACCTATAGCCAAACTAAAGAAAGCCAAAGTACTACAAGCCATAGGTTTAAAAGACACAAAAAACAAATTAAAGTAACTGAAAATGGAAAGATTCAGCTGCTGGTGACACTTATTACTGTTCAAGTGTCCAGTGATACAGTGGAATGGTGGAAAATCTATTAAGAATTACCTGATAGCGTCCTTTCACAATGCCACTTCCAATAGGACTTTAATTTGCATTTTATAAATTATGCAATATTTTATAAAGTAAGTGAAATCTTTTAGTATTCTAAAGTGTAACACTGTATTATTGGCAGCTTAGAGTTTTGAACATATAATTTAACATTCCCTGATTCAGTAATAAGCTTTACAAAAGGTGAGACCTGCAGAAATGTTGAAATGAGTTATTCCATCTCCTTGTCAGTTTTTTAAAAAGTAATTTTCACATTAAGTACTGTTCACATACAAACCATAATGGGGATGTCTGATACGCCTACAGTAAATGCCTAAAGTAAGTTAACATTTAATCAGAAATGTTTGTTTTAATCCTTATAGAGATATTAAAGGTAAACATTCAGATAGCAATTGAAATGGACTCTCTCTATTTGTAAGAAGTGTGTACTTTAAGCCTGGGAGAGGGGAAAGAGTTCCTTGTAAATACCTCATTAAAGCACACTGAGACTCAGTAGGTGGCACTTTTCCAAAGGAGATCAACCCAGGCCCTTTGAGACTTATATAGGCCTGATATGGGCAACTCTGATAAGAACAATATAATTTAATTACTTAAATGGAAGCTGATCAGTTCCAAGAAACATGAAAGTCTTTGTTTTGTAGCATTGCAGACATTGTATTAGATCAAATTAATACAGTCAAGATGTTTTACATAATTAGCACTTAAATATCAGGTGTTAAATAGAAGGCCTACCCTGTACATCTACATTATGTACACCAGAGATTTACAGTCTTGCTTCTATTATATTTCAGTGTATTTTCAATAATCTCCAGAGATGCCTGAACAGTCTCATTCACAATACTTTTCAATTCACCTAAAATGTACCCTATGGCTTTTAAAACATAATATGAAGTTTGAAATAAATGAAATCATATAATAACGCATGTTCTAAAATTTTGCTCTTTATTGCATAGATACTGAGGGTGGGGGGAAGGCAGGGTTATCAGTTACACTTAGAAATCATATTGAACCCAAATTCCATTTTATGTGGACTGAGAATGGAGAAAGAGACGTGGCATTTATATGCAACAAGACAAAGGACTGATTTATAGGAAGAAACTTCTTTTCCCATTTTAATGGTTGAAAGAGACTTCATGAATGAGGTGAGGAGAAATTTTAGAATAAAGCTACTTAAATTATTTAAAGTAATTATTAAATATAACAGCATTTTTAAAAACTATGTCATAGATTACTCATGACAAGGGATGTCATGACAAGAATCAGCTAATGAAATGGGAGAGGAAAAGGATAGGAAAAGGTAATTAATGGCTGGAGACAAAACAATGTTTTTCAAGGCAACTTTGCAAGGCATAGGATTTGGGTGGGGCTTGTATTTCAGTGGGTCATTGAAATGCTAATGGTTGGACGACACAACAAGCCAAACAGAAAAAGGGTGATCTTAAACTTTGCTTTCTCTTCCACATTAAATGTTCTGAAAGGCCACTGGACAAATGCCTGATTTCCCTCTTGATGTAATGATTTTTCACAATTTTCAAAGACAGGGACTGTTTTTCAGTGTAAGGAGCTAAAGCAAAACATATAACGTGGGAATGATTTAAAAGGTGATAGGAGGCTGGGCACGGTGGCTCACACTGTAATCCTCGCACTTTGGAAGGCCGAGGCCAGTGGATCACTTGAGGCCAGGAGTTCCAGACTAGCGGTAAAACCCTCATCTCTACCAAAAACACAAAAAAATTAGCCAGGAATAGTGGTGCCTGCCTGTAATCTCAGGTACTTGGGAGGCTGAGGCACAAAAATCATTTGCACCTGGAAAGCAGAAGTTGCAGTGAGCCAAGATCCCACCACCTTACTCCAGCCTGGGTGACAGAGCCAGGCCCTGTCTCTAGACAGATAGGTAGGTAGGTAGGTAGGTAGATAGATAGGTAGATAGATAGATAGAGGTGGGAAGTGAGGAGCAGCAAAGCCAATCTGATGTTAGCTCATCTTCTAATTGATGCTCTTTTTTCCTTTCAAAACAACCAGGCATCCAGCTCTGTCCCAGACTCTTTCTACAGCTTTGAAAAGCAGCATATTGGGTTAAAACCCACACACGCGCGCACACGCACACACACACACACACACACACGAAACAAGACTTATTTTCAAGGCTCCTTCATCCTCTCTCTGTCATCAGGATGTGGTCTGAACCCTATCATAAAAGGGGAAGTCATAGTTAATGAGGAAGTGGGAACACAACAGAGATGAAGCAGGAATCACAGTGACAGAAAAACAGAAAAGGACATTTCTTTCCTTAATAAATATTTATTGCAAGTGTCGGCCAATTACCTTTTAAAGATGATTATACACATCCTATGTCTTTCATCTTTCTCATGTCACAGGTTATTCGAGTTGGGAAAAGTGTATGTGACAACTAAGTGTTGACTTAAACGCAAATTGCCTTTGCTAACCTTGCCTTTACATTAATAAATAAAGTGTGGAAATTTATTAACTTCTTAATTCCTGCTTTTTACAAAATCAAATATTTAATATCAGTTGTAAATAGAAAACAGTTTGTTAGGCCTTTGTGTGGCTACTTTCGCCCTTCCCTGTGCCTTCTAGAAATCTGGGTGTTCACTGAAGTCAGAAGAAGAGCAGTACCTTTTATGGTTTCTTTTTTTTTCTCTTTTTTCCCCATCTCCTTTCTGTTTACAAAGGGACACTGAAAGAATAAACTCCTATTCCAAATTCATGTGTTTGGTTTTCACATATCTTAGGAGGGGTCCCATTATACTATCCTAAGAGAGCATTTAAAGCAGGGATGTGCTGGGGCAGAAAAAAGATAAATGAAGAGTAGGAGGGAGAAAAAGTCTAATAACAAAACTGATGATTTCAAAAACCCCATGATTAAAATCTAATTTATTTCCAGGTCTTCTTCCATAGAGAAATTCCAAGTGTCTACTCTAGTGTGCAGAAACATATAACCTACACCAGGATTGAGAATATTTGCTATGTTTACCTAAGAAATTGTTTAACCAACAAAAGATTTTGTCTTTATTTAAGATTTTCAACATCTGAAGAAAAATATCCCTAATCAGATAGATGCAAACTTAGGTTTTCCAGAAAGCTCTGAGCTTTGCTTTCTCCCTCTTGCTCCTACCTTTTCAATGGCTTTCCCTCCCCAGTCAATGTCCTTTCAGATTTCCTTAGCCCTGCAAGGAAGAGCTAGGCAGTTTACTGATACGCTATTGAAAAGAGAAACAGTCCTTCCTGGCTGGACAGCAAAGGGGAGAAGTCTGTGAGGAGGCCGCCATGTAAGAGATACTGAAATGCCCAGAGACTAGAAACAAAGGAAGAATTACCAGGGATGTTTAACATCTTGAATATATGGGATTACTGTAAATATTTAATAACAATGCTTATGGGTTAGCTAGAAAGTTATAAAAGTATTTTGGAGTTGAGAATGAATATAGACAGTTGCCTGTCTTCATTTTATAGGACAGCCTCACAGCTGCAAGCAAATGCTAAGAAATGCCAAAAATTACCTTTTGATGAGTTTGTCGTAAAGCTAGTAAGACTTATGCTTCCAAGCTCTCCCTTTGCACAGACCCTGATATGATTTGGCTCTGTGTCCCCACCTAAATCTCACCTTGAATTGTATTAATCCCCTGTGTCATGGGAGGGACCTAGTGGGAGGTAACTGAGTCATGTGAGCAAATTTTTTCCATGCTATTCTCATTATAGTGAAAAAGTCTCAAGAGATCTGATGGTTTTGTAAGGGGAGTTCCCCCCACATGCCCTCTTGCCTGTCGCCATGTAAGATGTGACTTTGCTCCTCTTTTGCTTTCACCATGATTGTGAGGCCTCCCCAGCCATGTGTATTAAACCTCTTTCCTTTATAAATTACCCAGGCTTGGGTATGCCTTTGCTAGCAGCATGGGAACAGACTAATACAGACCCCAATGAATGCTGGATGTTGCATGGTGTTATCAAGTAAGTGAAGAGGAGCAGGGAGCCCAAGTTGCAAAGAGGAAGTATTTCTCAATGAGATTTTTGGAGAAAAGGTCTAGAAATTTCAGAAATAAGAGATAAGAATCTCTAAGCCTGAAGTGATTGGTGGTTATTTGATTTCTAATTCAAAATTATTCCCTTTTATAAATAACTTTGTATATTTAATTTTGTACTCTTAAGAACTCCAAGTTATTTTTTTGTTTTGTTTTGTTTTGTTTTTTTGAGAAGGAGTTTCATTGTTGTTGCCTAGGTTGGAGTGCAGTAGTACCATCTCAGCTCACTGCAACCTCCACCTCCCAGGTTCAAGCAATTCTCCTGCCTCAGCCTCCTGAGTAGCTGGGATTACAGGCATACGCCACTATGCCCGGCTAATTTTGTATTTTTGGTAGGGACGAGGTTTCTCCATGTTTTAGACTGGTCCCGAACTCCCAACTTCAGGTCATCCACCCGCCTCAGCCTCCAAAAGCGCTGTGATTACAGGCATGAGCCACTGTGCCCAGACTGTTTTTTTCTTAAAAAAATTTTTTTAAAAATTATTTTAAATATTTTTTGTGGGTACATGGTACATGTATGTATTTATAGTGTACATGAGGATGTTTGGATACAAAGTATGCAATGTGAAATAAGCACATCATGGAGGAATGGGGATTGTCCAACCCCTCAGCATTTATCTTTTGAGTTACAAACAATCCGATTCATTCTTTAAGTTTAAATGGATTATTTTTAAACTTAAAAAATATATTTTAAGTTAAAATAATATATTTTAATCATTTTATAATTATTTTAATCTTTAAGTTTAAAAATATGTTATTATTATTATAGTCAATAATATTGACTATAGTCAATGCATTTGTCAAATATAGTCAATGACTATAGTCACCCTATTGTGGTATCAAATAGGTCTTATTCATTCTTTCTAAATTTTTTGCATACATTAATCATCCTCCTCTTCCCCCAATGCCCTCCCACTCAGTCACCACACTACACTTCCCAACCTCTCGTAACCATCCTACTCTCTATGTCCATAAGTTCAATTGATTTGATTTTTAGATTCCACACAAATAAGTGAGAATATGTGATGTTTGTCTTTCTGTGTCTGGTTTATTTCACTTAACCTAATGATCTTCAGCTCTTTCCATGTTGTTGCAAATGACTGGATTTCATTCTTTTTTATGGCTGAGTGGGAAAAATTCTAATAATCCCATTAAAAAGGGCAAAAGATTTCTATAGACATTTCTAAAGAAGACATCCCCCCAATTTTCCAAATCTTAGGACCACAAAATCTGGATCAACTCTGCATGCATTACAAGAATTAATTCTCCTTTATGATTTTAAACTGATTTAAGATGAGAGAAAGAAAACTGGCTCGGAGCAGTCTGAAGAATGTGAGGTCTGCAAAATTTATCAGGCCCAGAGAAACAGGAGCTTGAGGATTCAGTCACATCCTTTGCAACCATGCCCAGGGGTAATTGTTAAAAGGTATTTTGTTTTACCTTTCATTCCTGTAGTTTCCAGACTAGCTGATAAATTTCTTCAAATGTTACCACAAGTTATACAATGTGAACCTCAACCATTATCTTCATGTTCGTGGAATTTATAATACAAGAAACAATATATAGCCAATCTATAGCTGATGTTATTTTAATGAACCAATATCAATTTTTGGTAAACAGCTTAGAAACGATCCCCTAACTTCTTTTTTTCTTTTTAAAAACCCACTTGTAACTGCTGCTAATTGGTGCATATATTCAGGGCAATTTGAAGTGGTGACTCCTGAGCTACAGTTCTAAACCCGGACCCAAATAAACTCTCTACTTAGATTTTTTGCCTTAGTTTCTTCCTATAGGTTGACAAATGCATTACTTTTGGTGGTTGCTTAAAGTGTTGTAGCTTTATCCATTTAAGCGAAAGAATTATATTTGTTAAGAAACAGAAATATATGGTTATGGAGTAAAAAAATTATTGGAGTTTATGAGATGTTTCCTTACTACCACGTGGTGGCAGTATCCCTAAAATCCTGAGTGTAAATAAATGTTTTCCCTTGCTTCAAGTGCAAAAACAATGTTTACGAAAGGGAGTGGGAGAGGGGAACCCTTAAACATATAAAATTGTATTTTGTTTGGCTTGTTTATATTGTGACAGTCCTTTATTAAATCAGCCATGAATTTGATGGAATAAAATACTGTTTTGTTTTTTCACTTTTCAGATAATACATACAGTCTTTTAATTCTGTATCTGGATGTCTTTAATAGTAATTAAAATAAAATCTTAGGCAATGAGAAGTACTATATTTCATATGTTCATCGCTTCTCACACTTGAGGGAGATGTGGTCAGGAGCAGGGAGGTTCTATGTTTCCAGGGTTCTGCATATTCCTCAGTGCTTCACACTTTTAAAGAAAACATTAAAAAAATACCAAATGTTATCATTAATTGGATTATTGCTGAGATGATAAGGGATTCTTTCTACTGAAATTCTTTCTATTGAAAGAATAGAAATCTATAGATTTCTAATCTATAGAAATCTAATAGAATCTATTGATTCTTTCTATTGAAAGATCTGGGATTGTGTTATTACTCTGATAGATTTAAAATATGCTAATCGTACTCATTATAATAAAGTAGGTGTTAAAATTTGGGAGTAAAAAGAAATCATTGCCGACTTTTGTCAGTGTGCTGATGATTTGTCTCCTGTTTTGTAGCCAACTGGACACCGTTGTGGAGATTTTACATAGATTCACTAGATTTTCTTGAGCAGGAAAGAAACCCACAGTCTCTCTGTGTACTAAACAGACCGTTGGCAATATCTAAACAGCTGTTGGCTGTATGATACATATTTGGCTAAAAACAAACCCATCTGTATTTAATGCATTATTGCCAAAGTGTAGCAACATGCTGTTTCCAGTCTGAAAACACTGGTACCCTCATGTGAGACGATCAAATTGAAAATCTCGCAACATGGCTCTTGCACTTCTTGGCTATGCAAGCAGAAATCCTAGGAGCGTGCCAGCGGATGGCAGAACCTGTTTCCAGAAGTTTCATTTGGGAGGTGAAGGGGAAGGCAGTGGATAGATACAGACTGGATCACCCTTTCCCTTGATAAATTCCTTAATTATTTTATCCTGCCTTTCAAAATAATTCCTTAGTATCTATTACCTCTTATGTACTTTTGTATAATCTTTATTTTTGCTGATTAAAAAATAATATATACTTAATACAAGAAAATTAGAAAATACAAAGGAAAAAAAGGGAATAAAAGGTCACCCTTTATTTTACCACACAGTTTACATACATGTGCCACTTCTGAGTAAAGTTATTAATTAATGACCCAGGTAATTAACATGACTTGATCAATCCATTTACTAGAATCATTTGTCCTGCATAACAAGTGACAAAATAGACCACGAGAGGTCAGGCAACTTGCTAAATTTGCTTATCTCTTAATGCTTAATCAAGGATTTGAACCCAGATTTGTCTTTCTTAGAGCTGGGGCTTCAGACACTACAGCGCATCACTTCACATTCAGAAAATAATACCATTCACAAAATATGTCCCCAGAGGTCAATGGGATATAGATAACTGTTTTTATGATAATTTAAGATGCAGTTGAGACTTTGAAAGCTAGATTATATAATAACTACAACTGTAAATAACAGCTTAGCTTGGCCATGAGTGAAATATTCACAAATGTACTAAAACGTGTCTACAAACAGTTAGATATGGAATTTCCTAGTATTTATCATTTAAAGAAAAAAATGTGTTAGCTAATGAATTTTTTAAGTTAATTAGTGTAATGGAATTTTCCTCTAAATACTAGCACTTACTTTATTTGACAAAACACCAAACAATTTGGGAAGATTCTTGTAGTTTTTCATGATTTGAATAATGCATAGCTTTTGCTCATTATAGGCAAATGTTCAAATCAGCCTCAAAGAACGCTTCACCTGGAAAGCTCTAACTAAATGAGCATTTTTCTCTGCCTACCACCAGCACCAGCTCCTGTAGTAAATAGTCAACAGCTGGAGTGGTAACAGGGAAATCTCAGTGCAGCTAATGAGAGCCCCATATTTCACAGCTCAGAGCCTGTAAAATATCTTTTTTTAAGAAAAAAGGGTATTTACAAAAATCTCACTTCTTTGTTTGAATATAAACCCAAAGAACTGTTACTTTCATAGGAATGAACTCTCTGTACTAATAATCAAATTCATAAAACTATAAAATGTAAATGAGGATAATTTATAAAGTGATTGGTTTTGCAATATGCAATATCACAATCCCATCCATCCAAACAACTAAGATGTGTCTGGAGTATAATTAAATCTAACAATAAATATTTTTAAAACATTATTTTTCCCTATTTCTCAAGTGAAATAAAGAAGTGCTGGCAACATTATGGAAATGTTCAACTAAATGCTGCAACGCTGCATGATATGGAGAATATATTAGTCCCGATACACTACAACATCCTTGAATATATATTTTTAAACATGTTGACAAAATGCCACTTCCCCAGGAATCCATTTTAAATAATTCAAACTAACTCTGAAAAAATGTTTGCTGATGCTTTTGTTTGATTCAGGTTTCTCTTCTGCCCCCAACCTATGTTTGGTTTTGCTAAAAAATATTTAGAATACATAGTGCAAGCACCTCTCTGATATACTACTACTACTAAAATTCCTAAAATTCTAGAACAATTAGAGAGAGTTGGGGCCAAACACAAAGTCATAATATTCCTATATTAGAGAAGAATTTCAGTATTCAGGAGAGAAGACAGAAAAAAAACAGAGAAATTAAAGAAAGACATGAACGAGCCAGAAAGTCAACAACAGTCAAGAGTTAGAATTGAAATGCCACACATTTAGAAAGGTAGGCACAAAGATAAAGAGAGAGAACAAAAGAGAAGTGTTAATGCTTCAGTGATAGGAAAAGAATGAGGAGAGAATAAGGATGGATTCTAGGAAAGACATCCCTCAAACTCATTTAGTGCTCAAAGCAATCATGAAAGAATTGTTGACATTCATGGTGTAGCCTTGTGGAAAGAAGAGAGACAGTGAATATGAGTCAGACTGAGTGCCTATTAATTGTGTGGCTTTGACAATTAATCTCAGAAAGTTTGCTTTAAAGGTAAAATGGGAATTTTTGAGCCTCAAACCGTATAAGCTGGCATGTACAGCAATATCTAACATTTCATATGACTTTTAGATTACTAGATATTTGATTAGTGATAATTTAGGTTTCACTTTACAGATTAAACACTGGGCTTCAAAAAGATTACAGGGAACTCAGCTTGGAAACTCCTTTGTTTTTAAATGTCTGTAATGCACCTACCACTGTCCTAGCTTACTGTAGGTTCTCAGTAATTGGTTGCTACCTTACACTTCACGGTTTGCCAAGAGCCCTGTCTTTTCTCACCATTCAAAAGTCACTTTGGCATCATCTGATGAGACCTAAAAAAAAGTGTTATGAAAACATATTCTTTAATACAGCATAAAGAGTTTAATTTGCGAAAACTTAAGGTGGCCCCCTTCACAACTTCTAAATAGTTAAGGGCTTTGTTCCTTCTAAGACCTAAAGCCATAACTACTTTACCTCTCCTCTGCTTCTTTCATTGCCTCATTCCCTCAAATGCTGTCTTGTACAACTTCAGATACATTTTCTACAATGTGAAGGGGAAGTGCACTTGACTTCTACCGTGCTTGCTCCCTTTCTTAAACAAACAGGAGCTGGTCACACACAAAAATCCAAAGTAACAAAATGAAATCCGTTTTTGACTCAGTTATCCCTTGACGACTATCCCTGTCTCATTCTTTTCAGAATTTCAGAAAGCAACAACAAATACTTAGTGACTCCATGTACTCATCACTCATTGCTCACTGTTTATTAATTCCTCGATAACTGCCCCAATCCCAGTTATTACCCGGAAACTGCTTTTACCAAGGTTTACAGCAATCATTTCATCAATTATCTTATCACACAGGCAAATAGATTGGTGCTGGTTACACAACTGTCAATATACTCAAAATCACCGAATTGTGCACCAATTGTGAATTGCATGGTATGTGAATTATATCTCAATAAATTATATGCATACATATACATAAACATATATATACACACACACACAAATAAGTACATGTGTTTGTGTATATGTGTATGCATAAATAATTTTATATTTGTATATATTATTACATAAGCATACATATAAGAGAGAGATCAAACGGACCTTCAGACAAATTAATTTTCTTATCCATTTCTCCTTGACCTGGCTGCTATTTTTGGCTTGTCCTTCATCCCTCCCATGTTTGAATCCCTCCTCTCTGGGCTTCTGTTGTGCTGACTCTTCTAGATCTCCTCCTACTTCTCTGATTCTTTCTGCCTCATCTCGGTCATTGACTCTTCTTCCTTCTTATCTCCACTGAACTTGGAGGCTTTAACAATGAGATGTATATTTTCCCTTTACAGTGTATTTTCTCAGTTACTTACTTTTTCTTATCACTTCAACTGTCACTTCTGTTTTGATTAGATCTAGGTACATACCTGCTACCCTGATCTCACTCTTAACACTGCAACTTGACTCTTTGTCAGCTATCTTTGCCTGGACATCCCTCTTCAAAACTAAGTTTAGCTTCTATGTATCAGGTGATTATTCTATATTCCTTGTCTTTCTTTAAATCATTCAGTGGAAGTTGATTATGAATGAAGATTTGGGAGGGTAGGGGAATCAACTGATAGCATTTCAGCCCTAGGACCGAAAAGAGGTAGGCTTTTAAGAGTAAACACAATGGTCTAGGCAACAAATGGTATATTAGGTCATATTAGCCATGTTACTGAGCCTGTCAAGTTATTTGCTTTTTTCTTTCTCAGCACAGCTCATACTCTCTACTTCCTCACCTCTAATTCACTCCTTAGCTCACTGAAATCTGACTTTCATTCCCATCACTTCCCTGAAACTACTTTGGTAAAGATCATTAAGATGACCTCATTACATATCCCCTGGACAGTTTACTCCTTGTCTTATGAGAAATTGCTTTCATCACTCAAACTTTTTTTTAGAAATACAATGTTCCTTTGCTTTCCATGAAACAAACACACTGGGTTCTTGTCATACTCTTTATCTTGCCTCACTTGTCTTCACTGGTTCCTCTTCTATCTCCACTTTAAAACTGGCAGTGAGCATTTATCTAGGGTTTTTCTTTGAACTTCCCTTTAATCTGCATGCTTTCTAGTGGTGCAACCTATCTTTAACTTCCATTTACGTGCAGGGGAATGTCTTTTCTATCTTGAGCACTGATTCCCCTCTTGAGTTCAGAGCCCTGAATTCAATCACCAGCTAGACATAGTCACGTGGGCAACTCAAACCCAAGTGTCCCTAACTGAGCTCTTTATCTGCACCCATTTCCAGCCAATGTTCTCTTCCTCTTGTTGTCTAAATAATATTTGTCAAATAAATAACAGAGGAAAACAAAGGGGGAACATACAAAGATGAGAAGGCAGAAAGGTAGAAACTGTGTATTTAGAGCATAAAATATTCACATCCATGAGACTATTATACAATACTTATTGATGGTCATGAAAAACTGTGATTTCAGAAAGTGGTCTAATTCTTATTTAAGGAAAATTTCCTCTTGTCCCTTTGCCTTTCCCTATCAAGTATCCCTTATATTCATTATACTTTAAAGAATATCATTGTAAACTCTCTGCCTAATCCACCCTAATCAGTGATCAAACTGCACAGTGTAGTCCTCAAGAATAACTAAGACATCTTCAGAGATTTCAGGCTTGTTTTTGACAGAAAGACCACAAAGATTCAGGGTCAGCCATACTAGTATTTACTCTATATATCAAACATATCCAGCGCACTAACCAGGTAGGTGGTATTTTCTAAGCTTTCCACATGCATCAAATAATTCGTTTTTATAATCTACAACTCTATGATGTAGATGCTTTATCCTTTTTTTCTGTTTTTTTTGAGACAGAGTCTCACCCTGTCGCCCAGGCTGGAGTGCAGTGGTACGATCTCGGCTCACTGCAAGTTCCGCCTCCCTGGTTCACGCCATTCTCCTGCCTCAGCCTCCCGAGAGTAGATGGAATTACAGGCGCCCACCACCATGCCTGGCTTTTCTTTCTTTCTTTTCTTTTCTTTTCTTTTCTTTTCTTTTCTTTTCTTTTCTTTTCTTTTCTTTCTTTCTTTCTTTCTTTCTTTCTTTCTTTTCTTTCTTTCTTTCTTTCTTTCTTTCTTTCTTTCTTTCTTTCTTTCTTTCTTTCTTTCTTTCTTTCTTTCTTTTCTTTCTTTCTTTTCTTTCTCTCTCTTTCTCTCTCTTTCTCTCTCTCTTTCTTTTCTTTTTTTTTTTTTTTAGTAGAGACAAGGTTTCACCGTGTTAGCCAGGATGGTCTCGATTTCCTGATCTTGTGATCCGCCCGCCTCGGCCTCCCAAAGTGCTGGGATTACAGGTGTGAGCCACTGCGCCTGGCCAGATGCTTTATCTTTATCCCCTTTTCTTTAGACTCCTCAGCTGGGGTAACTGAGTCACAAGGAAGCTAGAAAACAATCATGCCCAAAGTCACGTATATAAAGAAGATGTCTGAGACTAAATTTAAACTCAGGCAGTCTGGTTCCAGAACCCATGCCTGTAACTACCAGATTGCTGTTTTACTGTTTCTGAGGGGGGTGAAAAGTGAACAAACATTTAGTGTGATTTCACGGGTACTTGGAAGGCTCAATTTCCTTGAATAGGCCCCTCCTATCATCTATTTGCTGATGCCTAAAATTTCAGGTCAGAGCCTAATTCTTTTAGTGAAACAGAGTGATCTCGATTCAAATGCAAATTAAACTTTATCTGTCCTTTATACCTTAGTACAAATTGATTTAGCAAGACATTTTGTGACAGCAGATTTTGATCATGGGAATGTCCAAGGGGACACTAAAACCACTCAGATTATAAAATAAAGTAGGATTCTTAGCGGAGAAAAAAAGGGTAGGGGAAAAAGATGTTGAGGTTGTGACTGACTCCTCAGGCTTGCCTACATTGGCAATGCATGTTTAGGGAACATTTCACTCTGTGTGTGTGTGTGTGTGTGTGTGTGTGTGTGTGTGTGTGTGAGAGTGTGTGTGTGTGAGTGTGTGTGAGTGTGTGAGTGTGTGTGAGTGTGTGTGAGTGTGAGTGTGTCTGTGAGTGTGTGTGTCTGAGAGTGTGAGTGTGTGTGTGTGAGTGTGTGTGTGTGTGTGTGTATTTGGGAAGGGAGTGTAGGTATAGAGACTTCTTTTGTTTTTTGGTGTACTGGGGGTTTCAATATTTTCATTCAAGTAGGATGATCAAAATAGACCTAAATTTGCTATAGAACAGAAAAAGTACAGAGGTTCCAACCTGTGGAATATAACCTTTAAAGGAATTTTGGAATTATTACAAGTGAATATTTTTTTAAGAGACAAGCTCTCACACTGTTACCCAGACTGGAGTACAGTATTATAATCATAGCTCACTGTAACCTCAGACTCCTAGGCTCAAGTCATCCTCCCACCTCAGCCTCCTGAATAGGTAGGACTACAAGTGTGCACTGCCATGACCAACTAATTGTTTTCATTTTTCGTACAGACAGGGTGTTGCTATGTTGCCCAGGCTGATCTCCAGCTCCTGGTCTCAAGTGATCCTCCTGCCTTAGCCTCCCAAAGTGCTGGGATTACAGGCATGAGTCACTGTGCTTAGCCACAAGGTAATCCTTGAATTTATATGTTTCCCAAGCATTGCTTTTAGAGTAAATCAATAATAATCCCACTCATATGTATATTATTGTTTTTCAAAATTTATAGATTCTAAATTATAAACATATTTACATTATACTATAGTTAATTTATAAATTATATGATAAAAATAAATTGAGAATTTCCAGATTTTGAAAAACTGTAATACACATATTAGAGGGGCTTACTATTTATTCACTCCAAAAGCTAGTAGTTTTACCATTATAAATGTTCTCAATTAATTTGGAGCAGGAGTGTGTAGAGTCTCTATTTTTTTAACTTCATTTTTGAATTTTAAACCAATGGCCCAGGGAAGAAATTTAGAATCATGTTGAATAATTTTTGTACGTTTTTTGTGCTTTATTTATACATGTAAACGATGGTGCTGAACTCAAGATAACATATTTTCATTGACATCAGTTTTGTAATGAACAGTTAGAAATTGTGTTGAGGCACAAAAAGAAACGTATCTCTGGCTCAGCACCCTGAATAGTGCATAGACAGGCAAATAGATGTATGTGTGCCTGTTGTTCTTTATTGCTACACAGAGCAACACAACCTTTTCTTGCATTCTTTTACCGTTGCCTCTTTAATACAGCAATTAAAACACTTGTAACACATAACAAATCAAGCTATGGCTTTCTAACGATTATCATATCTAGATACAGTAACAAGATCGGTGAAGACATGTTCATTGAAATACCCATTGGGCCACAGTCATCAGCTGCATTTGAGATCAAATCAAGCTATTAAATCACAGGCCAGAGCGTCTGTGATTTGCATGAGTAATTAGAAATGATTAATAGAATGCCTTGCTTAATTAAACTTATCTCATAAGGGCACCTCTTGAAAACTCATAAGCTTGACAATTCATAATCACCCTAGATATGTTGGGCATATGATTTTTTGACTCCAATGAAAATTTTTTTGACTATTCTTCATGATTATTTTAAATAGACATGATTCAGTAGTACAAACAACCTGTGTATTGGGTATCCGGGGAATTTAAAAACGCTATAGAATAGTGTAGAAAACACAAAATTATGGTGTTTCAGGGAACCCTCTAGTTGAGAAGATAATGTAGATTGTTTGATTCAGCCTAGCCACTAAGTGGCATGCCTAGTTCTTTAATACAAGCATAGCAACATTTAAGAAACATTTTCGGGGCCGGGCGCGGTGGCTCAAGCCTGTAATCCCAGCACTTTGGGAGGCCGAGATGGGCGGATCACGAGGTCAGGAGATCGAGACCATCCTGGCTAACACGGTGAAACCCCGTCTCTACTAAAAAATACAAAAAACTAGCCGGGCGAGGTGGCGGGCGCCTGTAGTCCCAGCTACTCGGGGGGCTGAGGCAGGAGAATGGCGTAAACCCGGGAGGCGGAG
>NW_016819633.1:1329996-1335084 GCF_001698545.2 Rhinopithecus bieti | reverse complement strand
AATGCTTTTCTTTCTTTCTTTCTTTCTTTCTTTCTTTCTTTTTCTTTCTTTCTTTCTTTCTTTCTTTCTTTCTTTCTTTCTTTCTTTCTTTCTTTCTTTCTTTCTTTTTCTTTCTTTCTTTTCTTTCTCTCTCTTTCTCTCTCTTTCTCTCTCTCTTTCTTTTTCTTTTTTTTTTTTTTTTAGTAGAGACAAGGTTTCACCGTGTTAGCCAGGATGGTCTCGATTTCCTGATCTTGTGATCCGCCCGCCTCGGCCTCCCAAAGTGCTGGGATTACAGGTGTGAGCCACTGCGCCTGGCCAGATGCTTTATCTTTATCCCCTTTTCTTTAGACTCCTCAGCTGGGGTAACTGAGTCACAAGGAAGCTAGAAAACAATCATGCCCAAAGTCACGTATATAAAGAAGATGTCTGAGACTAAATTTAAACTCAGGCAGTCTGGTTCCAGAACCCATGCCTGTAACTACCAGATTGCTGTTTTACTGTTTCTGAGGGGGGTGAAAAAGTGAACAAACATTTAGTGTGATTTCACGGGTACTTGGAAGGCTCAATTTCCTTGAATAGGCCCCTCCTATCATCTATTTGCTGATGCCTAAAATTTCAGGTCAGAGCCTAATTCTTTTAGTGAAACAGAGTGATCTCGATTCAAATGCAAATTAAACTTTATCTGTCCTTTATACCTTAGTACAAATTGATTTAGCAAGACATTTTGTGACAGCAGATTTTGATCATGGGAATGTCCAAGGGGACACTAAAACCACTCAGATTATAAAATAAAGTAGGATTCTTAGCGGAGAAAAAAAGGGTAGGGGGAAAAGATGTTGAGGTTGTGACTGACTCCTCAGGCTTGCCTACATTGGCAATGCATGTTTAGGGAACATTTCACTCTGTGTGTGTGTGTGTGTGTGTGTGTGTGTGTGTGTGTGTGTGAGAGTGTGTGTGTGTGAGTGTGTGTGAGTGTGTGAGTGTGTGTGAGTGTGTGTGAGTGTGAGTGTGTCTGTGAGTGTGTGTGTCTGAGATGTGTGAGTGTGTGTGTGTGAGTGTGTGTGTGTGTGTGTGTATTTGGGAAGGGAGTGTAGGTATAGAGACTTCTTTTGTTTTTTGGTGTACTGGGGTTTCAATATTTTCATTCAAGTAGGATGATCAAAATAGACCTAAATTTGCTATAGAACAGAAAAGTACAGAGGTTCCAACCTGTGGAATATAACCTTTAAAGGAATTTTGGAATTATTACAAGTGAATATTTTTTTAAGAGACAAGCTCTCACACTGTTACCCAGACTGGAGTACAGTATTATAATCATAGCTCACTGTAACCTCAGACTCCTAGGCTCAAGTCATCCTCCCACCTCAGCCTCCTGAATAGGTAGGACTACAAGTGTGCACTGCCATGACCAACTAATTGTTTTCATTTTCGTACAGACAGGGTGTTGCTATGTTGCCCAGGCTGATCTCCAGCTCCTGGTCTCAAGTGATCCTCCTGCCTTAGCCTCCCAAAGTGCTGGGATTACAGGCATGAGTCACTGTGCTTAGCCACAAGGTAATCCTTGAATTTATATGTTTCCCAAGCATTGCTTTTAGAGTAAATCAATAATAATCCCACTCATATGTATATTATTGTTTTCAAAATTTATAGATTCTAAATTATAAACATATTTACATTATACTATAGTTAATTTATAAATTATATGATAAAATAAATTGAGAATTTCCAGATTTTGAAAACTGTAATACACATATTAGAGGGGCTTACTATTTATTCACTCCAAAAGCTAGTAGTTTTACCATTATAAATGTTCTCAATTAATTTGGAGCAGGAGTGTGTAGAGTCTCTATTTTTTTAACTTCATTTTGAATTTTAAACCAATGGCCCAGGGAAGAAATTTAGAATCATGTTGAATAATTTTGTACGTTTTTTGTGCTTTATTTATACATGTAAACGATGGTGCTGAACTCAAGATAACATATTTTCATTGACATCAGTTTTGTAATGAACAGTTAGAAATTGTGTTGAGGCACAAAAGAAACGTATCTCTGGCTCAGCACCCTGAATAGTGCATAGACAGGCAAATAGATGTATGTGTGCCTGTTGTTCTTTATTGCTACACAGAGCAACACAACCTTTTCTTGCATTCTTTTACCGTTGCCTCTTTAATACAGCAATTAAAACACTTGTAACACATAACAAATCAAGCTATGGCTTTCTAACGATTATCATATCTAGATACAGTAACAAGATCGGTGAAGACATGTTCATTGAAATACCCATTGGGCCACAGTCATCAGCTGCATTTGAGATCAAATCAAGCTATTAAATCACAGGCCAGAGCGTCTGTGATTTGCATGAGTAATTAGAAATGATTAATAGAATGCCTTGCTTAATTAAACTTATCTCATAAGGGCACCTCTTGAAAACTCATAAGCTTGACAATTCATAATCACCCTAGATATGTTGGGCATATGATTTTTTGACTCCAATGAAAATTTTTTTGACTATTCTTCATGATTATTTTAAATAGACATGATTCAGTAGTACAAACAACCTGTGTATTGGGTATCCGGGGAATTTAAAACGCTATAGAATAGTGTAGAAAACACAAAATTATGGTGTTTCAGGGAACCCTCTAGTTGAGAAGATAATGTAGATTGTTTGATTCAGCCTAGCCACTAAGTGGCATGCCTAGTTCTTTAATACAAGCATAGCAACATTTAAGAAACATTTTCGGGGCCGGGCGCGGTGGCTCAAGCCTGTAATCCCAGCACTTTGGGAGGCCGAGATGGGCGGATCACGAGGTCAGGAGATCGAGACCATCCTGGCTAACACGGTGAAACCCCGTCTCTACTAAAAAATACAAAAAACTAGCCGGGCGAGGTGGCGGGCGCCTGTAGTCCCAGCTACTCGGAGACTGAGGCAGGAGAATGGCATAAACCCGGGAGGCGGAGCTTGCAGTGAGCTGAGAACCGGCCACTGCACTCCAGGCTGGGCGACAGAGCGAGACTCCGTCTCAAAAAAAAAAAAATTTTCGGTCAAATGTTTGCTTAGTTTTTAGTTCCACAGTTAAGATGAAGAATAAGATAAAACCTGTTAAGTGTCTGCAAGATACCAAGCCATAGATAAATATTGCCGTAAATACAAAATAAAGAATGAAGACTAATTTTGTTTGTTTGTTTTTGAAGACTAATGTTGAACTTAAATGGTATAAAGTAGAATGGGATATTTTTTACAAAACAAAATACTGTTCATATGCCAAATTACTTAGCTATAATTTTTAAAGTCAGGGAAGATGAGTTTATAGAAAAAGCTAAAGAAGCAGTATAAATATCTACAGACTCACTTGTTAATTCCCTACTTCTTGTCAGAATGAATTTCTCAGGGTGACACAATAAGTAGATATCTTTGACTGTCACACAAATTTTTAAAATAAAATACATACTTAATTTTCAGTGTTTAACATATAAATTTTAAGTTTAAAATAACAATTACTTCCCAAAAGCATTTTAACAAATGCTTCTTCTTGGATTCTACTAATAGGATGAGGAAAGGTGGCTTAAAGAATTGGGAAGATGAATATTGGGAGCCATGAGAGTCTTCTGCAATAGGCAATAATGACACTATTGCTCATGAAATTGTTTGCTTACGTGTTTAGTACAATGTTGATTGCATACTCTGTTCTAGGTATATTACTCTGTATTTGTCTAATAATCTGAATGCTAGAACACTTGATTTCAGCAAACAATAAAGCGTTGTTCCAGCATGTGGCAATTTATAGTTCAAGAGTCACTTTAAGACAGCCAAATGTGTAATTAAGAGGCAGGGTTCCACTGTTTAGCAAAAGTAAACACGTGTCATATGTAAAGTAGCAGCTTTTACTATTTCAGAGGGGCATGCTATTGCAGACATTATTTTTACACAAAGAATATAGAATATAAGAGTCATAAAAGAAATCATTTGGTAAGTGAGACATTTCTTTAGATTTAGGGTTCGGATTGTCAATTGGATCAACTAATGTGCTGAACTGTCATTCAAATAGGTAATGAGGTGTGCTTTCAAGAGGAGATGCCTATGTTGGGTTTAATTCATTCATTTTTTTATGGTGCCAGGTTGTAGTTCTGAGCCTTCCTTTTGTCTTTTACTCACTCAAATATGATTTTGATACTGCACTTGAACTCCGTATAAATAAGCAAGTATATCTTAAACCACTTTACGTGAAAATGCATAAGTACAAAGGTCCTAATCACAAGAATTTTTTAAATTATATTTCAGAGGATGAAACACAGAAAAATCTGAAGAAGGAGGCAGAGGTAATAATTATTGCAAGAGAAGATATATAGTCTAAAAATTGTGGTGTTTTCAGTGTGTTTTGGTGCAGGGTATACTAGCCTTGCCATAAATACTAATCTTTGTCCATGTATATACAAGAAATGTGCATTTCTAAACTTAACAGGATTGCTACAGATCACTAAAGAGCTCGTAAAACTACCAAAGTCTCTGAACATGGTTCTTTAGTTAAAAGCCCTGAAGGACTGGGTCCTTCTCAGTTTTGGAACTCTTACTGTGCTACTATAGAATAGGAACTCAATACACTTGTCCAGGGGAGTTGAAATAAGTGGAATATAGTTGAATGATCTGGTGTTTAGAACCAGCTATTTCTCAACTCAGCATGTGCATCCTCTTGATGCTGCACATGCTCACTGATATAGTAAAAAAGAAAAATGAATCATTGGGTTTAAATGTCGAGGCTCTTACCAGGGAAAGGTAGAAGTTTTGTGTATAGGAACAAGGATATGGAAAGCTGTTCCAAAGACCCCTGAGAAGTCATTTATTATGTGCAAGGGAGCACTAGTCTAGACCACAGCAAGTAGTACAATGGAAAGAGCCTCAACCTGTGTTACGGTCTTGGGTCTGCCATTAATTAGTGGTGTGATCTTGGATAAACTCCTTAATCCCTATGAACCCAACATCCTTATCTATAAAGTAAAAGGAAGCAGGGTTTGAACTAGATAATTTCTTTTGTTTTCTTCTTTCTTCCATTCCTTTTTTTTTTTTTTTTTTTTTTTTTTTTTTTTTTTTTTTTTTTCAGGGTTTTTTTTT
>NW_016819633.1:1292818-1329718 GCF_001698545.2 Rhinopithecus bieti | reverse complement strand
TTTTTTTTTTTTTTTTTTTTTTTTTTTTTTTTTTTCTGACAGGGTTTCGATTGATCTGTTGCCCAGGCTAGAGTGCACTGTGACAATATCAGCTCACTGCAACCTCTCCCTTGTGGGTTCGAGCAATTCTCATGCCTCAGCCTCCTGAGTATCTGGGATTACAGGCATGTGCCACCACACCCAGCTATTTTCTGTATTTTTAGTAGAGAAGGGGTTTTGCCATGTTGGCCAGGCTGATCTCAAACTCTTAGCCTCTAATGACCTGCCCTTCTCAGCCTCCCAAAGTGCTGGGATTACAGTTGTGAGCCACTGCACCTGACTGAACTAGATAATTTCTAAGATTTCTTACCTGTCCCAGATTCTTGGAAATCCAATTCATTTGAAAATGTCCCACATTTTCCAAAATATGTTGTGAAAGAACTTAATAAATATTCTGTGAGAATGTATTCTATGGTAAAAAGTAAAGTTCACTAAGCACTTGGATAAATAACTTTTAAATGATATAATTTTGGTGACTTTAGTATACTAATATTCATTTTATGACTCTCCTGTAGAATCTCATCAAGCTTATTTGACTATGAAACGTATCCTTCTTATACAAAACCCATTGTCAACTAAAGACATGGTCATATTCCACAGACTAGAGTTTGGGAAAAGCACATTTATGATTTTGAAAATTCTTCAGTAGCCCTTAGCCAGAACTCATCATATCAGCTAATATTACAGCGAATTTCAAACATCCTTATTGGGTGCCTCCTATGTAAAAAACTTTCAAATATTATCTTGCTGAATCAT
Organism: Rhinopithecus bieti; assembly: GCF_001698545.2. Lineage (NCBI taxonomy): Eukaryota > Metazoa > Chordata > Mammalia > Primates > Cercopithecidae > Rhinopithecus > Rhinopithecus bieti. The sequence goes on along the minus strand of NW_016819633.1, from coordinate 1,328,923 downwards.
CACAACAGATTGGTGATGTAAATCTCATATTACAGGTGAAGACGTTGAACTCTGAGAGTTCAATGGTTGCCCTAATGTCACAAAATAGAGAGTGAAGTTGAAATGGTAACCCAATATTCTGAGTCTACTGGGATTCCTGCCTTGCCTCACATCCTTTCACAACCACCAAAGCCACCCTTTAACCTTTTTACCTCAGATTATCTCAGCGGGGTAATCAGAGGTGAGTTTCTCTGCATGTGGTGCCAGGCACCGGCAGCAGTGCCCATGGGCCACTCAGAAGAGAATAATAGCTACCATTCATGAATACTACAATAGAGGCCACAGCCCTGTCATATTTAATGGTTCCAACACTCAGGGTGACACCTGGCGGAAACATCTTCCTGTAATTACTTCTGTGATTTGGTACACATTATATTCTAATAAAGAAAACATAAATAATATATATTTCCATGACTTTGAGAAATCTGTTCTATAAGGAGGAATTTTCAAACTTTAATTAATTCGTTTATTTTAAAGATAGAGCCTTGCTCTGTCACCCGGGCTGGAGTGTACTGGCAAGATCATGGCAGACTGTAATCTCGAACTTCTGGACTCAAGCGATCCTCCTGCCTCAGACTCTTGAGTAGCTGTGACTACAGCCGTGTGCCACCATGATTGGCTGTGAAGAGGAATTGTTATGACATTTATTTGTTTTAAATTTGTAAAATAAATGTCTTTCTCAATCATTGCTTTCCATGAACTGAAAGTCCCAGAGCAAGCTGACTTGTCTACGTTCACAATTGTTTCGTCAGAAGAGGGAGGGCATTGATAAATTGTGAAATTAGTGACTAGATATAACTCAGCAACTCAGTGTTTACTTAGGATTCAGGCAAGCACCACTATTCTCTTGTTTCTTAGCCTATAACATGCCACTCTTGAACTTGAGTGTTCTCTCTGGCTTCTGGGTAGAGTCAGATGAACTTCAGTGAGCATAGGTTTTCTAATACATTAAAAAGAATTAGACATAAACAGGACAGAAAGAAGCAAAAAATAATCAGCTATGGTTAGGTAAAAGTTTTTGACAAATTTACAGGGGATTTGCCCTGAACCAAATGTCTCCTGAATTTATATGTATTTATCAAGAAATCCAGTCAAGACACGAGGGAATTTCAATGCTGATGTTTCCCAAACTGCTGTTCTACTCCCAAGCACATAACTTTTAAAGAAGGCTCTGAAGTAATAGCTTATTTAGTGTCTTTTCGAAATAAGAAATCAGCACATCCTCGAATTTTCCAACAAAACAATAGTCTCAAGGCCAACAGTTTGACCACAATGAATGTCATCACCAAACGATTGATCTTAATAAGCTGCACCATATTTTCAACCTGAATCTGTAGCTGGGACCACAGGTGCCCACTAACATGCCCGGCTAATTATTTTCTATTTTTAGTAGAGGCGGGGTTTCATTGTGTTAGCCAGGATGGTCTCAATCTCCTGACCTCGTGATACACCCACCTAGGCCACCCAGAGTTGAATCAGTGTATTCTTTTGCCCATAGTCACATAACAAGAACGTGATGGAGGTGATTAGGGAAAGAAGAAAATGACTAAAGAGGATTTTGGCAATGTTCTATGTCTCACTTTCCGCATTTCTAAACTAGGATGAGTTATTCTTATTCTTTAAATAGTGGCAATCTAAATAAACAAACTCCTCCCACACACTAGAATTAAATAGGATCTACTCCAGGTAAACAAGTTCTTAAAGAAGCTTGTGTTTCTTTCTTATTTCTGAATTTTCTAGAACTGACCCTGCTGAAAATGCAGTGAAAGAATAGCCAAACCTAGCGAAAACACCGAATGACCACCAAATGACCCTACAGAATCACTGACTACAAAGTCTGGGGAAACACTAAGGAGTGATTCTGACCTTGATCAGATTTACTCAAGAGAGCGTCTTACACTTAATAGAGAGGGACTCAAATCCAAAGCCCAGAGGTCTACCTTGGACTCTGATACGGTAGCTATGTGGCTTGGGTAACTAACTTCAGTTTTCTAAGCTTGACTCCTCATCTGGGGTCTTGGCTTTCGCTTTGTCTGCTTCACAGGGTGGCAAAGAGGATCAAATAAAATAACATATGAGAACACGTAGGAAAATATAAAATGCTATAGAAATGGATACATAGAGAACCCACTCTGTAGGCTACTTGGCCCCATGTCTATCTATGTTTAATTACCTACTCCATGGAACATCTGAGACTCTTTTATTTATAGAAAGACTGAATAGAATAATACTTATGCCAGGTCCAGTGACCTGCTGCACGTGTGTATGCCTGTGAAAGCTGATTTTAGTTGTTTCTGTGAGATACTTTCATAGCTTTCTCAGCAGAGTTACCAGACGTGTGTGTGTGTGTGTGTGTGTGTGTGTGTGTGAATGTGTGTTTAGAGATGGGGTCTCCTCTGTTATTCAGGCTGGAGTGCAGTGGCGCAATCATAGCTTGCTGAAATCTAGAACTCCTGGGCTCAAGTGATCCTCCTGCTTCAGCCTCCCAAAGAGCTAAGACTACAGGCGTGCTTTACTATGCTTAGCTAATCTTTGAATTTTTTTGTAGAGATGGGGTCTCATTATGTTGCCGAGGCTGGTCTTGAACTTCTCAGCTCAAGTGATCTTTTCTTCTTGGCCTCCCAAAGTTCTGGGATTACAGGCATGGGCCACCATGCCCTGCTCCAGATTCTATTGTTATAAAACAGCTTTGTGGTATGCTCTACTCTGTAGCTGTCATCTTCCATCGTTAGCGTATTGAGAGATCAACACAATCACCCATATGGTGAAGACATGGAAGAAACTGAAGTGAGAAATAGGCAGACTTAGGAGCAGATTTGTCACTGAAAGTGTGGTGGGATGCTAATCAATAAAACATAAAGTCATGTAACACATTATCTGGTCATTAGAGAACAGAAAATGATTTCCATGGGAATAAAAACGTAAGCACTATGCACTATATCCTTACATACCCTAATAAACCCCAGCTGCCACATGTCCCTTTCAACATGAGGATGGACTCAAATGGTATGTAAAAGCCATTGAAGAGACATTTTAATAATCATTCAAATAGTTCACGTGGTGCAAGAAGAACCCAAAAGCCCTAAACAAATTTTTTTTCAGAATAGGAAGTCCTATCTATCTTCCCAAAGTCCTCCAAGTAGTTTCTCAAAATGTTCAAGAAGGAAACTCAGGTCCTAGAAATTCATGAAAAAAGATGATTTTTAATTATCTCTGGTCATATACCTTCCTCTGTACCCCAAACTTCACTCCTGACTGATCAGGTTTACTGATTCATTTCTCTCGTCCTGATACTCCTGTCCCTCTTCTAGAGCACTTCAAGCTCTAATTTTAAAATTCATCTAGACTTTCTGACCTCTTTTTAATTCTGAGTTTCAGCCTATTTCCTCAAATAGGCAACAAAATAAAATTCACACACTGCAGGTTGATACCTAAGCAAGGAAGTTTCTTTCCACTGCAGAAAGCTGGCAGATGGAGTAGACAGAATGTTGCAAATATATTTATCTTATTCAATTTATAGATACCTGTGGGCAGATGAGTAGATAGACCTGTACTAAAACATATCCACATTTGTAGGCTTACAGAATTAAAATGGAGTGAACACTAATAGGTTTACAAGATAATGGGTTTATTCCAGAGATGAAAAAAAACTGAGGCCAGAGAAGTACTTGGAGATTCACAGAGTTCAATAAAGATAGAACAGGGACAGATGTCTTATTATCCTTGCTTTCCAAAACATTGATTCTTTCTCTAGGCATGAGTAATAAGTAGATGTCTAAAATAAGCACATGCATGCAGGTATTCACTCACAAGCTATAAGGCATTTTGGAGTGTTTAAATTTTAGTTATAAGAAACTTTGTATGGCTGGAATCACCCGTACTACAGACAGTTCATTCTGTTGTCTACTCTAGAGACCAATTTCTATGCTTTTTTTTTAGCTCCATCTTTGTAAGATCGCAACTTCTGTAAACTATGATCCCCAAACTGGCACGCATAATTTAAAATAATATACACAAATAATATAATTTTGATTCTATGATTGAAAAACATTTTCCTTTCAAGTGATTTTGAGTAACATTTTATACACTTATGCTTTTACTTTTCTCCTTATTTTCTTCTGCATCTGAAGTTCTGACTTCTCATTAATTGGGTCAGTAAGCAATCACTAATGCAAATAAACAAAAACTCTCATTAAAAATCTTCTTTCTCCATGAATTTTTAGAACCTAAGTTTCTTTTAATCTCAGCAGTACATAATAGCATGTCTCTAGAATGTACTTTCCTGCCCTCTGACTAAAAGTGACATCAACTTTCTCCCTGGGTCATGGTCCCTACTCAGGCTCGATCCAATTAGTCTGCAGCACAGTCCTTAGATGTTCTGCCTCAGTGATTTCTGGGAAGCAGGACAGAAAACAGCCGAGGTCTTATGCAAACTGGAGCAAGACACTGACTTATTATTTAGTAGTGATTTCTCCCTCTTTTTACCTTACTCTATCTCCAGCTGCCAAGAACCCATTTAGCATTTTTACTGGATAAGATAATTGAGAACTACTTTTCCTCCAAAATACGCTGATTGGGCAGTCACAAGGAGAAAGGTATGTTCCCAGACCAAAGAAGAGGGTTTTAAAATAATTTGTCTGGCAAGACTCTAAGAGAGTAATATGTTGGTTTTCAGAGACCTATGGGGCTAAGAAGATGTAACTGGGAACCAGAAGGGGGAAAACAAGGAACTTGGTTTTTTAGAAACTTGTGGGTGGCTCAACCTAGTGTTGCATCTGGCATTTAGGAGGTGTTCAACAATTGCTTGAGGAATGAAGTATTGCTATCTGAAGCTCATAAAGTTGAGGAGCAAAAAATGGCAGAGATTGATGTTTCAGGGCCTAGAATGGAGCCAGTTGTCCTGATGGGAACTCAAGAGGAAGAGCTGAAGCCTATCTAACTACTTAGTGATAACTCAGAACCCATGTTTGCTTGTTTGCTTGCTTGTTTGTTTGTTTGTTTGAGGCACAGTTTCACTCTGTCCACAAGCTAGAGTGCAGTGGCGTGATCTTGGCTCACTGCAACCTCCACCTCTCATGTTCAAAAGATTCTCGTGCCTCAGTCTCCCAAATAGCTGGGATTACAAGTGTCTGCCACCACACCTGGCCAATTTTTGTATTATTGGTAGAGATGGGGTTTCACCATGTTGGCCAGGCTGGTTTCGAATTCCTGATCTCAAGTGATCCACCCACTTCAGTCTCCCAAAGTGCTGGGATTACAGGTGTGAGCCATCGTGCCCAGCCTCATGTTTTTTTTTTTTTTTTTTTCCCTTAAACCACATAGCTACCAAGGCACTCCTAATTCACCAACTTGGTTCACCTGGTTCATGGAATTCAGGAAGAACAATATATTTGATGTTACCACCTTTATTTAATGGACAAACTTGTGCTTGGCAAATATTGAGAACAGGGAAACCAGAGCTCCTGTCCAGAGCTTCTGTCATGGCTCAGCATCTAACCATCTGCATAAGCCACTTCATCTGTTTAGGCCTTCATTTCCCGATCTCTGAGAGGAATGAGTGGGATTAAATGGATGAGTGGGATCCTTAGGCAGTAAAATTCTGTTCTACGTCTGTTATGGGAAGTTTATTAAAGAGCAGGGGTGCCAGAGACTGCGCTAAATTTTTTCAAAGGCTTCCTATCACTTAATCCTTATTTTATCTCTATACATTAACGTATTATTGTCACCCCTCCTTTTAAAATAGGAAACCCAAGGCATAATGGCTTAGAACATGTTCAAGGTCACACAGTTAGTAAATGGTGAAGCTGGGACTCTGACTCCGAGCATATTTATTGTTGCACATTTTATAGGCAGATAAATGGGAAGCAGCCCCAGTCTTATCCTGAAAACAACAATAAAAGGATGATCACTTTAGATTGCATCCTGGTGCTTAAAATAGAACTGTGACATGAATTGTCATGAAGTGATTATTTTCTCCCTTGTGCCAGATTTAAATAACTGGGAAGTGCATTCAAAACCTGAGAAAAATCTCCGTAGGGTTTTGAAATCATCATTGGGCATATAATATGATGGCACTAAACTCCATTAACCCCTACTCTTGCTTCAATCAACAAAACTTTATTGAGACATCAAATGTGCACTGAATGTTAAATGAAGACTTGTAGTCAGCTTATCTTAAAATCCTGGTATATGTGCAGGGAACAAGACAGTTTGTGTCCATGAAAATAAAAACAGGTAATGAAGAATTTTAACATGCTTCAACTGAAATGAGACAGAGTTTAAAAGTACACATCCTCTTGTAACTATCTAGAATATATATCTCTCCACTTTTAAGATGCCAAAAAAGTGACTAGATGTTGGTTAAGAAATGTGAGGGTCAGTAAATGCATTTTCTTTTTCCATGTACTAAACCCGAGGAAACTACTCCCAGGTTGTCCAAGAGGAAGATGTAATTTCTGGTTTGAGCCCTATAATGACTGATAATTTTCCTGCACATAAACATACAGAGTACAAATTTGAATTAAATTTTACATGTTATGGTTATCTAATTTTACTCAATACATACTGATAGTTATTGCAGCTCTATGTACATTAAAACATATACACACACACACGTATGTGTATATTTCTATCATCTATCTGTCCATCTACCAAATGGATTTTCCACAGCACTAAAGTGACTGTAAACTAGATGCATTGACGCAGCCCTTCACGTCTTATAATTAGGAAACATCATGTGAACCTCAAACTCTCAAGAAGTTCCAAAGGCTTCCCCTTTGAGTAGGAAAGCATTAGCAATGTTGGGAGAAATGTCTGATGAAATGAAGCCAAGCTATATATTCTCTGCAGGGACTTTGGGGTCTCTTCCAACAGTAAAACTCAGTGCCCTTTCCATTTTTTGATAAACAGCAAGAATATTATATCTATTTAATCTCTTACTTCCTTTTGAGAGTAGAAACTACCGCTGTCTTGAACCTGAGCTTCCCAATGAGGAACATATGACTCCGTATGGACTTAGGGAATGAAAAAAGGTAGAGATTTTATAGACACAGGATAGTTCAGGTTGTCACATTGCTTTGAGGATTTATACCCAGTTACTCAGCCTTTTAAAAAATCTGAAAGAGACTCAGGCCATGTCAGAGGCAATCACTTTCAGGGGACTTGTTTTGTGTCCTTGGCTGTGGTAGTCATTTTTGTTCAGCTTTTTTCTTCCTTTCCCCCTGTCCCCCCTTGGTATCCTATATGTCTTGACTATGGCAAAGTTTCTTATAACAACTCAGTATTGAGGTTTCTTATTTGAAAGTGTGGAAGAATTGATCCTTTTTCAAATCTATATTTTATGACCAGATCGATGAGCAGCAGCTGTATGTAAAGGATGTTTAGTGCAATCGATGGCCCTAGTCCCCCTAACACATATCCACCAAGGCAGAGGAGGGTATTTTCAGGATTATTTTAATTAATTATCAGTCATCTGGCCATTGTAATAATGTTCTTTTACTGATGGGTAGACCCATGTATAGATGAGTAAATGTTATAAAATAAGTCATTTTTATTTATTTTTCACTTAAATTGGTTTATTCATTTTAGAAACAGAGTGTGGCTCTCTCTGTTGCCTCAGCTTCAGTGCAGTGGTGTGATCATAGCTCACTGGAGCCTTGAACTCCTGGGCTCAAGTCATCCTCCCACCATACCCTCCCAAGTAACTGGAACTACAGGTGCATGGCACCATGCCCAGCTAATATTTACATTTTTTTGTAGAGACAGGGTCTTGCTTTCTTGCCCAGGCTGGTCTTGAACTCCTGGGCTTAAGTAATCCTCTCACTTTGGCATTCCAAAGTTCTGGGATTATAGGTGTGAGCCATTGCACCTGGCCAAATAAGTCATTTTTAGATTGAGGAGGAGGACTTACAATTGAGTGTAAAACGGTTAAATAGCAACACCTCATATATTGCTGAAAGTATATCTTTTATGTTATTGCTTTCATCTTAGACTTTATCAAATGAATGGCTCTCTTCACCAAAGAGAATGGACTTGGAACATTTCTTATGCTATTATCAACACAGGTTGAAAAGGGAGCATTAGAGGCAAAAAAAAAAAAAACCAGAAAAATAGTTATTGCTGGTGTTAAAGCAGGGTGTACACTCTAGCTCTCCAAGTAGCAGCCCAGTCCACACATTGGTCCCACTAATTTCTGACTTATGCTCTTTAAACTCTATTTTCCTTATTTTATAAAACAAGATAAAAATACCTCTCGGAATTGTTATGAAGATTGAAGGAGAAAATTATGTACAATGCAACAAAACAGCTGATGATAAATGCTCAATGAATAAGTTCTCTTGCCACATTTGGGAGTGAAGAAAGCCTATAATTTTGGTAGAATTTTGTGATTGAAAAGACAAGGCCATCTACAAATAATAAAGATTCTGATGTCACTCATAATAAAACACAGACAAGAAGTCAGTGGGACACATTGAAGGTTGGTTGAAATAAGATAATACAAAGTGATGACAAGTGGGTAACCTGGTAAGGATTATCACCAGGATTTTAGTGAGAAGGAAATGAAGATTCATAAATCCCCAGAATAAGAGTGTGGGACACAACTCTTACTACTGGTTAAGAGTGTAAGCTGATGGCCAGGCGTGGTGGCTCATGCCTGTAATCCCAGCACTTTGGAGGCCAAGGCGGGCGGATTACCTGAGGTCAGGAGTTCGAAACCAGCTTGACCAACACGGTGAAACCCCATCTCTACTAAAAACACAAAAGTAGCTGGGCATGGTGGCACATGCCTGTAATCCCAGCTACTCGGGAAGCTGAGACAGGAGAATCGCTTAATTACAGCAAGCGGAGGTTGCAGTGAGCCAACATCGCATCATTGCACTCCAGCCTGGGCAACAAGAGCGAAACTCTGTCTCAAAAAACAAAAATGAAAACAAAAGCAAACAAACAAAAAAAAACAGAGTGTAGGCTGAGAGCTGGCTTGCCTGAGCTGGAATCCAAGCTCTACCACGTATTAGCTGTGTGATATTGGACAAATTTTTTGACTTCTCTGTGCCACACTTTAAAGTAGAAATAATATTACTGGACACTCAAAGTGTGGTTTTAGGGTTTACTTGAGCTGATGGATGTAAAGTGCTTTTAGAAGAATGCCTAGGACAGAGTACACACTATTCCACAGGCTTAGCTTCTGTGTGTCTTTGTTTATACATGTGTTTCTGTATATGCATAAGCTGGGATAATAAATTACATATAGTTGTCATTTCAGAGTAAGATTCAGTCATTTCTGAATAAATCAACGTGCCTTTTTCATAATGCCCATTGGACTCCTGCAGCTATTTTTAAACATGGGGACCTGGGCTCAGTGGACCATACTTGACAAGATCAGAAAAGGTATAATGACCACGACTGGAAAAATGAACAGTATCATCCCTTCAAGTGGAGTTTTTCAGAGCATGGAACTTAGGCTATTTGCATTGAAGTCACCTGGGGTGCTTATTTAAATGCAGATTTGCAAATCCTATTTCTAAGGTTACCATATACTTTATTGTTCAAATCAGGACATTTTTGAGAGAGAAAGAGATTGCTATAAATAATGATGCCAGACTAATGAGCATAAAGTATATTGTCCTAGGCAAAAGAGAACATAGGGTGCCCCTTACCCATCTCAGATCTATAGCTCTTTTGTGATTGAATCCCAGAAATTTGCATTTCTATTAGGTTTCCAAGATGATTCTTTCACAGTGTAAAATTTGAGAAAGGCTTCCTTATGTTGTTCTAACAAGACTTAATTAATTCAGACTCTGTGAACTTTATATCATACCTCCATTTCCTGAGACTATTTCTTTTTAATAGGGAAGAAAGAAAAAAAGAAAGAAAGAGAGCATTTATTGACCATCTACTCCTGCTAAAACCTCCTCCTCCCCTTGGCAAGACACTGTCTGCTGTAGTCTATAAAACAAGTTTACAGATCTTTGCTTTTGAAATTGAGTGAACCCCTGGTGATTATGGTAAAACCACATTCCCCTCGCTAGGAAACCAGGGCTTTAGCACTACAAACCACCTAGGAGATTGATGCTAGGGAGGAAGGAGGCAATGATTAGCTAACTATCCTTAACAACAGGGTGACCACAACATTCAACAGGATTTCACCTATCAAGCTCTCATCCCTGCTTACTGCAGTCATTGACAGAAGTAGTCATCTGTCAATGGGTGGATTCAGACTTACCAAGCTCTATACAACCCAAATCTGACCTAAACTTTTGCCTCTCTTTAGCTCTCTCACAACAGCCTTCATCATGTTCTTCTCATACTTGCCTAACTGAAACCTAAATATTTTTTGAGATCAAAGATACCCCTGTAGTCATCTAAATGGACGGTATTTTTTTCTCCAATATCCTATCCTTCTCCCGAAAATAGTACCTCAAGGAAAGGAGGGCTTGGTCATGTTCTTTGCTACCATACCAGATCATTTCTCCTTCCTCTACCCTCAATAACTCAAGGGTTTTTGAAGCTGGCCATCATTTCACACAATTTGCAACTACTTCTTGTTTGGACTACCTACTGGCCATCTGGTCATCATTTATTTCCTTACAATATATTTAGAACCTGCTCAATGGCTGGGCACAGTGGTTCATGCCTGTAATCCCAACACTTTGGGGAGCTAAGGTGGGTGGATTGCTTGAGCCTATGAGTTTGAGACCAGAGGACAAAACCTGATCGCTACAAAAAATACCAAAAATAGCCGGTGTGGTGGCACATTCCTATAGTCCCAGCTCCTTGGGAGGCTGAGATGGGAGGATTGCTTGAGCCAGGAAGGTCGAGGCTGTAGTGAGCCGTGATGATGCCACTGCACTCCAACCTTGGTGACAGAGCAAGACCTTGTCACAAAACAAAACAAAACAAAACAAAACAAAACAAAACAAAACAAGAACCTGCTGCCTGTCTTTGAATGCACTTCAGTTATTGTTCTTAATTGTTCACCATAGGTAGACAATTCAACACTTTGGACAATCAATTTGTTATTTTTATTTCCAGTGATCTTTTTCCCTGTCTTAGCCAACTATTGCCATGATGCTCACTATATGGATTGTTATCATCAACTCAGATATCTTGATTTTAATCAATCCTGTCTCTGCTTTCACTTCCTACTCTTTAAAGTCATTCACTGTAGCTTCAGAACTGCTCTAATGCTTTGACACCAGCGAAACTGCCAATTCATTAATCACCAATTCTTTCTTTTGTCTCTTCCTTCTTCTCCTGTTTTTATTTCATTGTTTAACCCATCTTAAATGCCATGATTAATCACTATAAGCAATCCCTTGCAAACATCATCAACTCAAACTTGGTTTTTCTCCAACATGTTAAAACCCTACTTGATAAAATTTGACTGTTTTCTTGTTCCACTACTGTATGTGAGCAGCTTAAGTAGGTGGAAAAACACCTCCACCAAACTTAATAACTAAACCTAGTCAAAATTTTGACCACACCTTTAAAGTGGAACCTTAAGACTGACAGCAAGTCTACTATATTTCCTAAATTCATGCATTCACTTTTTAAGAGGACTCTTTCACACCATTTCCTCTCTTCTGAAATATTCAGTAAGATATAACTAACTTCATTATTAAATGACCACCTCAATATTTATGTAGTTGAAAAAAACAGAAGAATTCTGAATGGAATAACCCTCACTTCTCTTCCTTCAAATCTACCAACCTGCCTGCACTTGGATCAATATATGCTGCCTTTCCTCCTGCTAAAATTGATGAACTGCCACTGCTCTATCTAAAGACAACCCCTGCACATGTGCACTAAAGGCCTTTGCCTTTCACCTACTTATGGATTTCGCTTTGCACTTGACCACTCTCTCTCCTGCACATCATCAACTTTCTCCTCTGTAGCAGATTTTTATCAGCATATTAATAACTGGCAATATCCTCTATGATATAAAAGTTAAATTATTCCTTGACCTGATGTTCAAGTGACCCTCTCACTCCTGCCCCATTTCTCTGCTCCTATTTTGAACGAATCATCTCTAAAGAGTTATTTATATTTGCTGCCTAAACTTAATTGTTTGCCATTCTGTCCTTAACCCATTCATTTCCATATTTCGTCTCTATCATTTTAGGGAAATCACTCTTGTCAGATAAACAATGATTTCTACCTTGTGTAATTCAATGGTAAATTCTTTGTGTCTTTCTTATTCTACTTCTCAGAAACATTTGACACAAAAGAAATACTATTTTCACTTGGCTTCCAAGATAACAGATTCCCTTAGCTTAATTTTCTATTTTGGTGGCAGCTGTTTTTGGTCTTTGCTGGAGTCTCTTCCTGACCCCTAAATTATGGGATGGAGCGAAACTCAAACCTCTTCCATCTTCTCATGTCTATTTGCTCTCTTCCTAGATAATTGTGAACAGATCCATGGTTTTAAAAACTGGCCATATACACATTAAAATTCATATGTATTACTTATAAAATGATACAATGTCTGAAGTTTGCTCCAAAATAATATGAAAGAGAAGAAAGTGGTGGCAGGTGGTGGTGGAGATATGGTTGAAACAAGATCAGTAATCAGTTGATAATTGTTAAAACTAAGAAATGGGAAATCTAGGTTCTTTGCATTATTCTGTCTCATATATTTTGAGATTTCCCATAGAAATAATTTTTAAATATCCTAAATTTTCTTGTCTAGCCCCAATGCCTTCAAGTTCTAAATACACATATTCGATTTTCTATTAAGCATCTCCCCTTGGATGTCTGAGTCATAAGAATTAGCATGTCCCAAATAGAACTTTTGATGTCCCTTTGCCTTTAAATCTATCCCTCCCTGTGTCTCTTCTCTTAAAAATGGCATTCTCATACCCCATTGGCTTAGACTCCACCTTACAAGCCATTATGGTTTCCCCTTTATTCTGATAAACTACAACCTATATATCAACAAGCCTGGTTGGTTTACCTATTAAGGTAGATGGGATTTGATCACTGCTCACCATTTCCAGAGCTATCACCCTCACTCAAGCTGCCATCACTTTTCACCTAAACTACCTTAGAAAGCCCCTACCTCATCTTGTTTTGCCCATTCTGGCTTTAAAGAGTAATGTTTCCATGGTAGTATGGTGATTTTTAACTCACTTTATGCCATTCCCTTGATCACCTCTTTAATGTGCTCTTCCCCATTTCTGAAAACAGGCAGAGTCTGTACTATGGACAAGAACCTGTGTGGTTAGTCTTCTGCTTACCTGTCCAGATTCAATTGCTATAAATATTCCTCTTTTTCACCCATTGATATGGTTTGACTATGTCCCAACCCAAATCTCATCTTGAATTCCATTTCCTATAATCCCCACGTGTTGTGGGAAGAATCCAGTGGGAGGTAATTTAATCGTGGGGGCAGTTACCTGGTTACCCTCATGCAGTTCTCATGATAGCAAGTGTGTTTCCATAAGATCTGATGGTTTTTTTTTTTTTTTTTTTTTTTAGAAGGAGTCTCACTCTGTCGCCCAGGCTGGAGTGCAGTGGAGCAATCTCGGCTCACAGAAAGCTCCGCCTCCCAGGCTCATGCCATTCTCCTGCCTCAGACTCCCGAGTAGCTGGGACTACAGGCACCTGCCAGCACACCAGGCTAATTTTTTTTTTTTTTTTTTTGCTATTTTTAGTAGTGATGAGGTTTCACCGTGTTAGCCAGGATGGTCTCGATCTCCTGACCTTGTGATCTGCCCGCCTCGGCCTCCCAAAGTGCTGAGATTACAGGCATGAGCCACCGTGCCCGGCCAAGATCTGATGATTTTTTAAAGGCCGTTTCCCCCTTTTTGCTCAGCACTTCTCCTTGCTGCTACAGTATAAAGAAGGATGTGTTTGCTTCCCCTTCTGCCATGATTGTAGGTTCCTTAGGCCTCACAGCCATGCTGAATCATAAGTCAATTAAACTTCCTTCCTAAATTACCCAGTCTCATGTATGTCTTTATTAGCAGTGTGAGAATGGACTAACACACTCACTCTTGCTAAAAGGGCCCCTATTGTCCTCAAACATGCCAGGTTTAGTCTCACCTCAAGGTGTTTTTATGGTATTTCTCTTGTGAACATGTTCTTCCCCCAAATCTTTACATGGCTTATCCCCTTATTTCCTCCTGTTTCTGTGTTAGCTCATTAAGAGGCCTTGTCTGATAAGTCTATCATCTGTCAAAATCTTTTCTCCTGCTTTTTCTTCCTGGCAATGATTATTATTTAATATTATATTTTATCTGTATTTATTTTCTTGTTAATTTTCTCTTTCTCCAATGATGATGTCATTTCCATGAGGGACATCTTTTACTATTATATCTCCAGGGTCTAGAGTCCGATAGATGAAAATAGGCAAAAAGCATGGAGATGAAATAAATGAATTCTGGACTCTGACATGAGTTTTCACTTAAACATGGTATGAAGCATGTGTGAAGGCAGAAAGCTGCTCCTATGAAAATGAGTTGTCTGTATAATATCTTCTCTAATGTAGTTTTAAGCCAATTAAATTCAGTAGAGACTAAATACCTCCACAAAGAAAGCCCAGAACTCCTGTGAGATATTTGGCTGGAGGCTGAGCTGTGAGTTCCTCAGGGGAAGTCATCCTGAGCTTAGTAGTCCACTGCCACTACTCTGACAATTCCCTTTACCTACAAAGCACTCAATCCCTTCATTCACAAATTACAAAGCATGCAGATCGCCACAAGGGAGGCCAATCAACCAACAGACTACATTTTTAGTAATTCAGTATTAATGAACCTTTTACTTTGAGTGGTGTTTTAAGAGTAGAAATCTCTACTTCTCTGTACAGGCTCTTTCTATAACTTCCTTGCAACGCCAGGGATTTTTTGGACACTGGATTTAATCAATCCTCAGACTTCTCTTTTTAACCAGGGGTATAGAAAAGTTCATTCACAGTTTGACTCTCCCAGTTTGTAAGTTCTCTTACATCATTCTGAGCTTCTTTTGCCCAGTCTTCCTTACTATAAAAGTGGAAAGTTGTTTCTAACTTTCTTTTTATTAGGTGGCTTTTACCCTAGTTCATGGGTCAGCATGATATATGTTTAGGCCAAGAGGGAATTTTTAGCACAACATGAGGGCCTCATGTACTTGAAATGGTGCACTCATTTTCAGTGAGCGTCAGGAAGATCTGTGTTCTCAATGTGTGCTACAAATACTTTCATTGGGGTTCTTAGCCACCTGCCCTTAGTATGAGTGTAATTCATCTATGAAAAAATTGAAACAAGGAAAATATACTGTTATTCCTACTACACAATAAGAAAAAGATTGTAAAGCAAATTGTCTATGGCAGTGTCAAAATCCAATGAATTTAGTTGCACAACATTCCTTCTCCCTTTCTTTTCTTTCACTTCCACCTGCCTGAATTGTACCTGTGCTTATTTGATACATCAGTGAAGTAGTTTATGAAGCCCGACCATCTGTGCCTTTTTTTCTTCAATGCATAAAACCATAATCCATATCCATAAATTCATAATCCATGTGCACTTCTTATAACTCTATTAAGATAGTGAATTTTCCATTGCAATTAAACTATGAGCTAAAGAGATGATTGCAATTTCAGACTGTATCATAAATACTCAGGCTCTTACAGTGATACACCTGGTGAGGAATTCGGACTGATTTGTATTTTGAAGCACCTCAAAATAAATCTAAAATAATAGCATAAAGTCACAAACACTTTCTTATTAGTCAAACTCCACTATCCTAAGTCAGCAATATGGAAGAGTTTGACATATTTAAAAATATTACTTGATCTCTGAACTTCCTATCTAAAACAAAGAAACTGAATAAAATCATACCATTTGTAGTCCTTAACTTGCTATTTTAATTCTCATTATTTAAATTCAGGAACTGATAGATTTATTTAGTGAAAACTAGTTGCACATTAAAACTGTGGTTTTGTCACTTTTAAAATGATCTTGTATTTGGGGAGTAAGGTAGTAAGAACTACTTTTTTTTTTTTTTAATAGAATGCATAGTATGTATTAAATGCAAAGTTCTACAGAGAGTAGCAAAGTCATTTAGGGTATTGCTGACCCTGATAATTAAATCATTCTATGCATTCATAACCAGTGTTTCAAGACACTTGGGAAGTTTGTTATGATGATTACATGCAGACGGCCCTGATCAGTCAGTCATCAGAGATCACTGTGAAGGATACAGTGGAGCATATTGTTCTTATCCCCCAGGACTGTATTTGAGTCCCTCTGAAAGTGAACTGAAATTGATTGGGTCAGTTTAATAACACTTGAATTTCACAACAGAAAAGAGCACTGAGTAGTGTAGTTCGATAGCAATTAAACTATCTCAACTGGTCATAGGGTTCCTCTATTTATTCCTAGGACTTCTCTGTCACTCTTGGTACTTATAAAAGAGGTCAAGGTGAATAGAAAATGCCTCGAAACTAGAAGCTATGATATTTTTATAGGGCTTCCTACAGTGTCTTTCAGAGACCAGATTGTCAAATTGTCAAATACTTACTAACAATGAATTGACTTATAAAGGTTTATTTTGATTTTTTTCCTGCACCGTGAGGTAGGAAAACTCACATTTAAGGAAGAAGCAAGCTGGCATGAATATCAGCTTAAAAGAGCACTTGTATCCTTGAATCAGAAAGATACTAGAAACTCAGAACTATGGACCACAAAGAGTGGTTAGTTACTTTGAACTGTCCAAGGTCTGTCATTGCTATGTGGATATTTAGGCACTTCCAGGTTTTTAACTACAACATGCACACATTAATTTCTTCTTCAAGATTATTTTAGCCAGAAATTTGTGTTGGGAGATTTTAGGATATAAAAGAAACAGTTTCTCAAAGGCTCAAAAATTGGGAATCTGCCAGAAGTTCTTGGGGTTGTAATTTGCCAAGAGCTCAAATTTAGGTATTTTAGATAATTTGCCAGTAAGATAGCAGGTATGAAACCATGTTAGTCAAATGGACCAATTTATTTTAAAGTGGATGACTATCCAGATACACAGATTAGAACCTTATGACATGAGAAAGAAGGAATTATAAGCATCTACAAGAGGGTGCACTTGATGCAGTTTTCTTAATTTATATGTATTTTTATGAAGGTGTAATTTATGTATAACATACTGATATGATGTTGACGATCTAATGAGTTTTTTTTTTTAAACAAATGCAGACACTCATTTAACACTTGCCTTCTTAAAATGTGGAACATTTCCATTCCACAAAAGGTTTCCGTATGCCAATACTTTGTCAATCCTACTTCCAGCCGAACGGCAACCACTGTTCTGCTTTTCCACCATTGTGGGTTGTGGGTTAGTTTTCCTGTTCTAGAACCTCATACATGTAAAATCCAACGATACACGCTCTTTGGTGACTGGCTTCTTTTGCTCAAAATAATGTTTTTGACATTTCCTTTTGTTGTTGTTGTTTGTTCCTTCTTAATCCTGAGTAGTTTTCCATTGTAGGAATGTAATAAAATATTTACTCATTCTCTGTCTTATAAACATTTGGGTGTTTCCTGTTTAGGGCAAATATATTTTCTCTTTTTCTGGGGGGGAATGAAATTGTTTGGATATAGGGCATACAAATGTTTAAATTTATAAGAAAAGTTATCCCCAAATTTTCTAAAATTGATAGTGACATTGTGCACTCGTTACCTGCAATAACTGAGAGTCCTGGATGCTCCACATTCTCAATTTTTAACATTTTTTTCATTCTAGTAAGTGTAAAATGATGTCTCATGGATTTAGCATTAACTTTTCTGACCACAAATGATGACAATTGCTTCCTTATGAATATTAGCCATTCATTTGTCTTTCTTTATGTAGGATGATTCAAATCTTTTGCTCACTTGTTTTATTTGGTTGTCTATATATGTATTATACCATTGCCAGAATTCATTAAATATTTCTGATACTAGTTTTTTGTTAGACATATATATGCAAAAATTTTCTACCAATCTGTGGCCTACCTATGTATTTTCTTTATAATGTCATTTGGTGAGCAGAAGCGTCAAATTTTGATGAAGTCAAAATTATCCAATTTTTTAATAGTTAGTGCTTTCTCTGCCCTATATAAAACATCACTGCTTATCCCAAGGTCTTATAGTATTCTCTTATGTTTTCTTCTAAGAAGCTTGATAGGTTTGGCTTTTATGTTTAGATCTGTGATTTTTCTTGCATTATTTTTTATGTGTAGTAAACTAGGGATTTTTTTTTTCACATATACATATCCATTTGTTCCAGAATCATTTCATTAAAAAGAATTTTTTTCCCCATGGCTAAAATATTTGTCCTAGTTAGTTAGGGCTGCTATCACAACATACCTTACACTTGGTAATTTATAAATAACAGAAATTTATTTCTCACAGTTCTAGAGACTGGGAAGTCCAAGGTTAAGTTGCCAGAAGATTCAATATCTGGTGAGGGCTGCTCTCTACTTCCAAGATGATGCCTTGCTGTGTCCTCACATAGTGGAAGGAACAAAAGGGCCAAACAGGTTCTTTCAAGTCCTTTCATAAGGCCACTCACTAATCCTATTCATGAAGGTATTGTCATCTTGACCTAATCACCCCTAAAAGCACTGGAGATTTAGTTTCAAAATTAATTTTAGAGGGACACAAATATTCAAAGCCTAGCATATTTAATTGTAAAATTAATTAACCTTTCCTTCTTTTAACCATGTAAGAAAGGCCATTCAAAATGAAATCATTCTAGGTAGACATAATTCTATCTCTGACAGACACACTAAGTATTGGAGAACCAATTATTTGTCTTTTGAGATATTTGCTTAAACAGGCTAAGATTTACTTAGAATATTCCTCTCTTCTATTAACCAATCAATTAATACCAGACTCATGCCACCTGGCCCTGAATGGTACCCTGCACAAGAACATCTGGCCAAGGAGGACCAATGGGAGCTAAAATTCCCCATGTGCCCCTGCTTATTAATGATAAAGACCTTTTTATCATTATATCATCTTGGGGACACAGGAGGAAAGAAAGTTGCAATTGCAATGCTAGAGGATCCCCTTTGTCCATACAGAGGAGGCACTCTAGAATTTACGGAGAGGAAATACTTTAAGGTTCGCCCAGTGATGATACCTTTGCTAATTTTCAAAAATCTGCTTTTTGGGTTAGCACAGGCTCTGCACTACTCCCTAACCATTCCTGAACCTGCAGCATTCTGTCACTCATACGTCTAACGGTAACACAATTCTCCAATTTCAAACTATGTAGACACAGTGTGGTCCCTGCCTTTGTTTCACCATTCAAGGTTTGATTTTTTTTTTTTTCTTATGACTATTTGTTGTTGTATTTTCTTCCTTTGTGAAACAGACATCACATTAAGGACAGTCTGTTCTCTAATGACTTTCAGAATTCTATCTGATTATAGTATCACAAATACTGAAATGCCTTTGTAATATCCTATAATGTCATTAGATGTTGATCTGAACAATAAAAGTGTATTGGGACACCCAAGGACATTCTACTGCACTTTTAGAGGACTTACTTTTTCCTTCCTACAACTCTCAATCTACTCACTTTCTTGGTTCCAGGTTCTATTTTGCCATCCTTTCCATGCTTTAAGCCATCAGCCATAACAAATGTTATATATATACATATGGATGCAGAATTCAGTTGGCTAGATTGGCAAGGAACTTATAAGACTTTCAAGAGCCTGGTTAAATGTCTTTTGTTTCTTTATTTCTATAGGGACTCTGGCAAACTTTCCATTCACACATCTCATTTTATAGTTGAAGAAAGAGATACTAAGAAGTTAAAGACTTGCCCAAGTTTAGACTGTTATTTAAGACAGAGCTGTGTCTAGAGCCTTTATGTTTCCAAGCTACATTTAGAAACAGCCTGCAGGCTCCATCATTTCAAACTACTTTTAGGTTAAACAAAAAGTCTTTTTCTCTTTTGAGCTAAACAAAAAAAGCATATGTGAGTTGTACACAAATGACAGAGATTAGAAATGAGGAGATATTTGGACAATGAGGCAAAGGTGTGAAATATTCACCTCAGTAAGAGGGAGAGAATACTGACTAGAAAAATATAGTATTAATACTATTGTTGAGTAGAATTGAAAGCCCATTTGAAATTTTTGTTCGCCAAATAAAAGTAGGGTTAGCTAGTATAGTAGTGTGATTTTTCCCGTTACATGCAGTTGTTTGGATATATATGCAAAAATGTCAACATTTTGCATTTAATTAACTTTTGGGTTTTGTGTTACAAGTAAAAAAGAGGGAGCCAGGGGCCAGAAAGATGAGAATATATGCAAGGGAATGACTATGCTGAAGAACAATGGCATTTTATTATAAGAAGGCAAGTGAAGACATGAGAAAAATGTAGCTCAGTGAAAAAGATTCGATTCTGATGGGACCAAAGAATTGTTGAAGGGTGCATATTAGAGAAAATTAGTTTGAAATATAAAAGTGAGGGATTATTGCAGTAGAGATTTTAGTGGTTACGTTATTGTTATGTGTAAATTTCATACAGCAGTAGAGGTAGAACAAAAAAGAGTAAGGCAGTTTCTAGAATCTGGAGAATGGCTGGTTGCTGTATGATTGAAATAAAGAGTGGCAGTAGATATAATCTAATGAGGAACTGCAGAGCAGCTAAAAACTTTGAAAACAGGAGGGAAGAAAAATTGTCTAAAAGAAGCCATGAGGAGCAAGTGCCTCAATTCAACTTCAAGGACCTGTTCTATGGAGTAGGGAGAAAAAAAGCAGTCACGAGTTAGGATAGATATGATGATATCTGGATCCTCAAGTGATGCTCAGGTTTTCGTTAAAGTGGGAAGGTGGAAAGGGAGTTCAGAAACACCAGACATTTTAATGATGATAGAGGAAGAGATCAGGAGAAAAAGCATAACCGTGTATGAGTGAATGAGAAGTTGAGTCAGATAAGCCGATGGGCAGATCAATTCATACGATGAGATCCATGAGTGGACAGTGTGAACTTTTAGTGGTGATGAGGATAGGAGGTGTGGTATTGTCTATTATGTTGGTTTCTTGGGAAAAGGTAGGTGTTAAATATATAGACACACAAACACAATGGGAGTGTTTTATTTAAACTGAAACAAAATGAAACTATTTAGTCTTTTTTTTTTTTTTTTTTTCTTTTTTTGAGACAGAGTTGCTCTGTAGTTCGGCATTGAGGGAAGGGGACCCATCTCGGCTCACGGCAAGCTCCGCCTCCCGGGTTCACGCCATTCTCCTGCCTCAGCCTCGGAGTAGCTGGGACTACAGGCGCCCGCCACCACGCCCGGCTAATTTTTTTTTGTATTTTTAGTAGTGACGGGATTTCACCGTGTTAGCCAGGATGGTCTCGGTCTCCTGACCTCGTGATCCTCCCGCCTTGGCCTCCCAAAGTGCTGGGATTATAGGCTTGAGCTACCACGCCCGGCCACTATTTAGTCTTTTATAAGCTGTGGAGAATCCATAAGGTGCTAAAATATTTCAGTGTATNACAACAACATAATAGGAAGACTTCAGTTTCAAGAGAAGAAAGCATCACAAAAACTGAAACAGAGCTTCTCATTTCCTCTAGGGATTCCTGTTATATAATTTCCATTTTAAATGAAGCAAAAATACTTCCAATAACCAGAGAAACACTTAAAAATTAAGAAACACTTGTTCTAGTTAATGTGTCTGAATAGTTCCAAGAAAAAAGTCTCCCCCAGGAGGTCATTATTATTCAAAAATTACTCTAATTAGGTCATGAATACATTAGGCCCTATTCAGCACCAACAAGAGAAAAAATAGAACTGGAAATGTGACACACATAACACTCCCAACGTGTTAGGGTGATTTTATTCCAAAATGCCATTAAAAGATGAAAAGGTCACCCTGTAGGGAAGTAATTGGTACAGCACTCTTTTAACTGATTAAAGGGGCTTTTATTTAGGCATTTTTTTCTTTCTTTCTTTCCAAAGGGGTCTTTCTAGATGGAAAGACAATATATATGTCTGTGTGTGTATAATCTGATTGGATAGATGTTTGGCTGTTTTAAAACAGTAGCACAGAAAAAGGGAAAAACAAGCGCTCTTGAGATATGAAAATAGACACAATTGTAGACTGAGTACACAAATTGCACAGAGTATCTTAAGAAAACATAAAAAGGCATAGATATTTCCTTGTATTTGTTTTTCATTTAATTACTCCATCTCTGTGGTTTCTTAGAATATCTACTGCATAGACAAGTTCTATATTTAATTAGAAAAGAGTATAAAATTTTAATGAGCTGGTAATGCCCAATGTAAGAGGCTAGAAAGTTGAAAGTCTTAATTTTTTTAAAAGAAACTTAAGAAAATCTGATAATTACCCCCCTGATTTGTTTGATGGTTGGATTTGTGAATTTCCAGCAAGCCACATTAAACTACTTACAACTAAACAAAGGAAAACATCCCCAGGGCTTACACATGCACCTGTACCCTGTTAAAACTATATAAAAGAGGGACATTGATTGGTTGTAGTATGATTTCTGTTTTTTCTATATGATCTCATTGCAAATGCAGGGTTTTTTTTTTTTTATAATTGTAGGTTGCAACATTTATAATCAAAATTGCTTTCTTTAAAATCTGCGAAAATACTTATCATATGCATAAGATTTCCATCTCAAAGATATGGTTCCTGTCTTAGTTAATTTGTGCAGCTGTAACAAAATGCCCATGACTGGGTAATTTACAAAGAGCAGAAATTTCTTTCTCACAGTTCTGGAGGCTGGGAAGTCCCACATCAATGCCGCAGCATCTGCTGTCTGGTGAAAGTCTCCTTGCTGGTCCTCACATGGTGGAAGGCAGAAGGGCCAAAAGTGAGGACAAACTCTGGGTCCTCACATGGCAGAAGAGGACAAACTCACTTTCACAAGCCCTTTTTCTAAAGGCATTAATCCATTCATGAGAGAGGGCCCTCATGATCTAAAAGAACTCCCAAAAGGCCACATCTTCCAATACTGTTGCTCAGGGATTAAGTTTCCAACTCATGAATTTTGGGCGACACATTTAGACTATAACAACGCCTAGAAATTAGACACTAAAAACTCAATGTTTTTCTATATTCTTAACTTACAAATATTTCTAGTGTCTTAGTATCCTTTAAGAATTCTAAGAAAGAGTTATATAGAAGATTAAGTATACCAAATGTCTAAGTGATTTTATTCTTTTTTCTGATAACGCTTAACTCATGCTTTCTCACTCCCTCACTTAACCACTAATTCATTCAACAATGTACATTTTTAATTGTAACTTTTTATTGTGACACAATATCAGAGTTATAAATGAGTTGCAAACTTTCTCATATCACCACCACTCAGATTCCCGTGTGTGTGTGCATGCATGTGTGTGCATGTGTGTACACTGAACTGCAGACCTGGAATTATCTTCCAGATCCTTATTCTGAAACCTTATTCTTTTATTCATCCTGCCATATTCCTCATAGAATGAAACAACAGACACTCATGATGGATGTCCTATTGTACTGGAACTTATAATCTTCCTGAAGGAAGGTACACAAAACATATAAACTCAGAACATTATGAGTAAGAAGTTTCTCTTCATTTAAAGTTGTACCTCAACTGCTACCCTGTCCCTGGTGCTTCAATTCTTCTGCTCCTCACCTGTTTTCTCCATAGCATGTATCACCGTGTATCTCAGTATGTAATATACATCTTTACTATGTTAATATCATGTCTCTTCACACAGGAATGTAACTTCAAGAGAATCTCAATTCTGTTTTTTTTTTTAAATTGCTAGGTACACAGCACATAGAAAACTACCCTGCATAATCCTGTCATTAGTGAAAGATTTGTTGAATATATGATTAAATTTCATCACCTGCTTGATTTCAGAGATGAGGAAGGTGAAGTCCTGAGAGATTAAATTGCTCATGATCGGAGTAATTTAATTTTTAATAGATTTTTATTTATTTATTTATTTATTTATTTATTTATTTATTAGAGATTGAATCTCACTTTGTCACCCAGGCTGGAGTGCAGTAGTGCAATCATAGCTCACTGACACCTCGATTTCCTGACTTCCTCTTTCCTTGTCCTCTCAAAGTGTTGAGATTACAGGTGTGAGCTCCCATGCCTGGCCTAGAGTAATTAAATGACATGAAATGTCATTCAGTTGAAAGTAAATAGGAGTCACAATGAGTGACACAATCATTGGGTCCTGTACAGCATAGAGGAAGAGATCAGAACTGGGTTCTGGTGGGGAAATGTTGCAGGACAGAGACCATAAACAACAGGTGGAAAACCTGTAGTGAACAAAGACCCTGGGAGGAAATTTAACAAGCCAAATTAACTGGACATATTACATGACTAGCTATAGAGGAAAGATCATTATGGGAAATGATGAAAGATCAGACTTGGCAGAAATAATGCTGCCAGATTATAAAAGAGTTTTCTTTGAAATAGAAAGTTTCCATTCTTACAGGCAAAGTAAATTGGATATTTTCTGGCAGTACAGCAGTTAAATAATCAATGACATAAAGGCTAATCCCATTTCCACTTTAAGCAAAAGCATTACAGCTAGCAATAATTAACCAGTGATTTTCCAGGGTTAATTTGTATGTACATCTCTCATTTTCTAAGTTGGTTTTAATGAATTTGATACATCATTGCTCAGGGAATGGCTGAATGGATCATACCTTCAACTCACGTGCAATAATTCTAATAAACAGTTAAGGAAAATACTTTGGCTGAGTGAAAGAGTAAAAAATATAAAAAGGCAGATGTCAGAAAAAATATGTCAAGGAAGAGACATGTATGGTTAACTTTTGGCACAAGAAACGAGTGAACTGAGAATCTGACTATTCAGATGTCTCCTTTTTGAGTTCAGTATACACACATCTACTTCAGATTTAGAGTAGTACAAATTCAAGAGAAGACATCATTTTTCAGTCATTCTGACTTAGATGCCATACTGATTAACACCGTGTGTTTTGACATAGGTGAAGAGGGCTCTGAAAGTAAAGTGTGATATACTTCCTTCAAAACAAAACAAATAAAAGTTCTATTTATTTTGCATCGTAGTGTTTATACATAGTCTCTTTTTATAGCTATTAGATTTGTTAAAGATTATTATCCTCATTTTATAGATAAGAAAACTGAAGCTCAGAGGGGTTAAGTAACTGTTCAAGGTCACACAGTGACGATACAAATCAATATTTGGCTTAGATTCCTTGGTTTTAATATTTCTGTTGTTTCCATTATATTATACTTTAAAACCCCAAATCAGTTTTCTTTCCCTGCTTGTCTCTGTGATAAAATAGGGAATACACTTCCTCATTTGCTACACAGTCAGTCATCCAGTGGTTGAGACTAGGTATTCAGGGTATTACAGACTAACAGTAACTGAAACTCCTGCTTTTTCTGCTAGTATTTGTGAGATATTTCCTGATGCCATTATGAAGTGGAAGAAGGATAAGATGTGTCATTCTTGCTGCTGGCTCATGTCTCTCCTTTATTCAGTAAAATGTTAATAATGTTACAGCTACTACTAAATTAATACATGTTGCTCAAACAGGAAGCCAGAAGTTATAAAAGAAGAAAGATAAAGATCTTTCTCCTTCACACTCTGACCCCCCTTTCCATTTCCAAAATGAAACCTCTGCTATCAGGTTGTGTGTGTGTGTGTGTGTGTATTTTCTTATAGTATATTTTACACAAATAAAATCATGGTTATGTAATTTAAATCTTAATGTATTTTGAAAAACTCTTAATACTTGCATATATAGAAATTCCTCACTTAAGTGCAAAAATGTAACAAATTTAACTAGTACCTCTTTATACACGTCTACATTGTTTCAGCATTCTTGCTATTAAAAAGTTTTGCAGTGAAACCCCATCTCTGGTTAAAATAACAAAAAATTAACTACAGGTGTGGCAGTGCACACCTGTAGTCCCATCTACTCTGGAGGCTGAGGTAGGAGGATCACTTAAGCTAGGGAGGCAGAGGTTGCAGTGATCCGAGATCCAGACACTGCACACCAGCTTTGGCGACAGAGTTAGACCCTGTCTCAAAAACAACAACAACAAAAAAGGCAACTTGCTACATATACTTGTGCATATGTACAAGGAATCTATGGGAGAAAAATTTTAGAAGGAATGGATGGCTCAAAAATTATGTAGATAATAATTTGCTACATATTGCCACTTTTGTCTTCAAAATTATGCACCAATTTATATTCCCATCACAGAAATTTGTTAGTATACACTTCCTTATTCCCTCATCATTTCTAAAGGCCATGATATGTCTTATTCTTGAGAATCATAGTAGTATCTAATTGTTGTTTTAATTTGCATTTCTTTGATTCTGTTAGGGTGACCAAGTATTCATTTACACTTCTTTGCCTGTCTGATCTCTGTTCATGCCTTTTACCTATTTGCTGTCCTTTTAAAATTTTTTTAAGTTGTAAGAGCCCCTTGTGTAATATAGAAATTAGCCTTATTTTCTCTAACTACCATTTCCTAGTTTATCATTTTCTTTTTTGACATTTTTGGCTATACAGATATTTAACATTTTATATCCCAAACATATTATTTTTTCATTTATTATGATTTTATATTCTTTCTCTCCTTAGATAGTGTTTCGTCAGCTCAAAATTTGAAAAAAAGAAAAAAACAGTTTTTAAATTCTTCTTGCTATTTAAGGATTCATTTAACATTAAAACCTTTGACTTGTATGGAATTTATTATGACATAAGGAGTGAGGTATAAGTCCAACATATTTCTTCCAATTGCTTACCACAACAACGTTTACTGAAGCCAGTTTACTCCTCCCCTTTGAGATATAAATTCTCATATAATGGTTAGTCTATTTATAACCTTTCTATTCTCTCCCATTACTCTGCCTGTCTTTTGGTATGTCAATATCAAACTATATATTTAATACTTGGGTTTAAAAATACTTCTTGCTATCTGAAAGATTCCCCACCCAACCAAATTATTTTGGAAATTTTCTGGGTATTTAAATGTCACTATTTCTAGAAATACTTTAGTTCGTATTATTTTTTAAAGTTTTCCCAAAGTTTTATTGATATTTTGAGATTGCAATTATACATTTTGGGGGCATATTGTTATTTTTATAAAATTGAATCTTCCTATTCTCAAATAGGGTATGCGTTTTCATTCATCCAAGACTTTTTTGTTCCTCAATAGAGTTGTAACATTTTCTTTTTATTGGATCTACACATTGCTTATGCAACTTGCTCTAAGATATCCTGTCTTTCTGTTCTAGTGAACTGAATTTTCTTCCACTAATTTTCATTTGTTTCTAATTCTTGTGTATCTTAATATCATAATCAAACATCTTTTAAGATTATTTCTACTAGTTTTAGTTTACTTGTATGTGTGACTAGACACATATAATGTACAAATATAAGAGCATTTCTCCTTTTACAATTATTTTATTATTTCATTTTCTTATAGTAATAAACTTAATCAATTGTTATATGTTTCATTTTTTTATAAAACTTCATTATCTACAACATCCAAAATAATGTTTAACAAAGGTAATAAGGGTACTGTTTCCTTTTCAGAACAGTAATGGGATGACTTTATTGTTTCGCCATAGCCCTGGTTTTGAGTTTACAAAATGTATTCACATCAGGTAAGTTTGCAC
This sequence comes from Rhinopithecus bieti, assembly GCF_001698545.2. Taxonomy (NCBI): domain Eukaryota; kingdom Metazoa; phylum Chordata; class Mammalia; order Primates; family Cercopithecidae; genus Rhinopithecus; species Rhinopithecus bieti. The sequence continues at coordinate 1,301,265 of NW_016819633.1, read as the reverse complement.
TCTTTCAACTTAGGCAAAGTTTGAAATTGCATTTAAGTTTGAAATGAAGGTTAAATTTATTTTCCAAGTGCTTTGAACTTCAATAATGAAGGTTAATTTTCCAAGTGCTTTGAACTTCAATCAAGATGAGTATGTTTTCCCTTGTTAGCTTATTCATGAGCTGAAGTATTTTGATAGATTTTTTATTATTGAGCCATCCTTGCATTTCTGAAATAGGCCTCACTTGGTCATAGTGTAACATTATACTCATTTGTACCTGAATTCATTTCGGTGATATTTTCTTTAGGAATGTTGTATCAATATTCACATGACAAAATGTCTTTTATTTCTCTCTTGCATAATTGTTTTCTATTATTTTTAAACTCAATTTTTTTTTCTTATTTATTGTATTAGAGGTGTTTTCTGTGAATATTTCAAAGAAAGCACCTAAGAGCATTTCTGGTCCCGTCTCTATCTTGATAGTTGACTATTTGATAATTTTCTCTGTGTCTCTCCTGATTATATATTACATATGTAATTATTTCAATTTAGATAATTTTAAATTTCCCTAATTGATTCCCTATTGATTTCAATCGTGTTTTCAAAGTATTTTGGAAAAAGTTTAAGAGTACTCATTTATTATATTTAAAATTTCTTTTATTCTCAGGGGTGATTTGATCTGTTCTTATTTCTAATTTTGGTCATTTTGCCTTCTCCTTTCTTTACTATGCTGATTCCTTTTCTTCCTTTTTTTTAGAATCAGCACTTGAATTTATCATTCTTTTTTAATTAAAATTTCAAAATTTCAATTTTTGGGATACATTTGTTTTGTTTTCTGACTTTTCAGTTGAATATTTCTCAAGTATATTGTTTAGTCATGTAGCCATTTCAGGCTATGTATTTTCCTGCAAAAACATTTTTAATGTACATCACAAAAGTGTTAATACAGTCACTATTTTCTGGGTATTTTGTACTTTTGTTTTAGACGTAAGTATTGTTAAAAACATAGATTCAACTTATTTTGTTGAAGTTTTATGTTATTAGGCACATTACTTTTTCTTTCTTTCTTTCTTTTTTTTTTTTTTTTTGAGAGACAGGGTTTCACTGTCACCTAAGCTGCAGTACAACAGCACTATCTCAGCTCACTGCAATCTCTGCCTCCAGGGTTTAACTGATTGTGCTGCCTCAGCCTCCCAAGTAGATGGAGCCAGTAACAGGTGTCACCACTCCTGGCTAATGTTTTTGTGTTTGCTTGTTTGTTTGTTTGTTTGTTTGTTTTTTGAGACGGAGTCTTGCTCTGTCGCTCAGGCTGGAGTGCAGTGGTGCGATCTCCGCTCACTGCAAGCTCTGCCTCCCGGGTTCACACCGTTCTCCTCCCTCAGCCACCCTAGTAGCTGGGACTACAGGAGTCCGCCACCACATCCGGCTAATTTTTTGTGTTTTCAGTAGAGACAAGGTTTCACCGTGTTAGCCAGGATGGTCTCGATCTCCTGACCTCATGATCCTCCCGTCTCAGCCTCCCGAAGTGCTGGGATTACAGGCATGAGCCACCACGCTGGTCTTGTTTTGTATTTTTAATGGAGGCAGGGTTTCACCATGTTGGCCAGGCTGGTCTCCAACTCCTGACCTCAAGAGGTATCCATCCCTGGCCTCCGGCTTCCCAAAGTGCTGGGATTACAGGTGTGAGCCACTGCGCCTGGCTTCATTACTTTTTCTTTTCGTCAATGGTTTATAGCATAATTATAGTTTTTCAAAAAAATCCTGTATTTTTTCTTTTCTTTTCTTTTAAAACAGAAGTTAAACTGACTTTATTCACATAAATATGATTCATAGGAAACATTACAAAGAAGCTACCAGAAGTCAAAAGTGAATTTACCAAAGTCTCAGTATACAAGTCAATATGTATTTTTTTAAATTATATTTTAAGTTCTGAGATATGTGTGCAGAACATGCAGGTTTGTTACACAGGTATACACGTGCCATGGTGGTTTGCACACCCATCAACCCATTATCTACATTAGGCATCGTTCCTAATGCTATCCTTCCCTTAGCCCCTCCACCCGCTGACAGGCCCTGGTATGTGATGTTCCCCTCCCTGGGTCCATGTGTTCTCATTGTTCAACTCCCACTTACGAGTATTTTTTCTTTTGTTCACATTTATTGAGGTTTACCTTGGAAGGTAATAGATGCTCCATTTTTGTAAATATTCTATAATTGTTTAAAGATAAGTTCTTTTCTCTCTGTTTTCAGGGACTAAAGTTTGATATATACTTAAGAGATCAAATGTATTAACCATGTTATTCAAATTATCTAGGGCCTTATCAGCGTACTTAATGATTTATTGAAGGTGAACTCTACAAAACTGAATTAAAACCACAACTGGGGAGAGGAAATTTAAAACTAAAAAGGCCATAGCAGTTAGTGCTAAATTAAAAAAAAAAAAAAAAAAAAAAAAAATGTGCTTTCAAATTATGTGTCTTCTGAATTATGAGCTGTCTGAAGACCTGTAGTGTATAAGTGTGCCTCAAAGATCTTAGTGGTACATCTTAAATTAGCATGTTGCTCAGGTCCCTGGATGTTTTGCCAAGGACAAACCCAGAAAGAATCATGTCGGGAAAAATCTACAGGTTGGTAATCAATGTCTCTAAGGGCAAAGAAGAAAGAGCCAGGACAGCCACTTCTCCTGAAGACCCTGATGCTTTCTGCTAGATGCAGAGCTTACCAAGCATGGTCCATTCTGTCCTAGTTTTCCTGAGGACAATGTGATCATTATGATTCCATCAAATAACCTATTACTCTAAACTTCTAAAGCATGACCTTGCTCTGAAATCCCCATGAAGCAAAAAGTCATTAAACATAAGCTTAAAACTTTCCCCAATACTTTATTTTTTAATTTTATGTGCTAGAATACAGTTAACATGGGTAAAAGTAGATCATATGAGTGAGTTTTCACACAGAGCTTCGTTAAAGTATCATAACAGAAAAACACTCTCTAGATGTATGGATGGAAACCTGGTGATTGCACAGGTAGCTCATTTCCACCAACAAGAGAGTTCAACTTTCTCTCTGAGCCTTTTCCTGTGTATGTGTGTCTCAATTATTTTCAGAAACTGCCAGCATGCTCTCTCTTTGATACAAGATTGCAAAGTAGAGCTGAGAAATATGACATGGATTCAGATATGACAGATGTCTAGGAGTGAACCAAACATCAAGGAGGATAGAGCACCATTTCTTTTTACTGTTTTTTAAAAAAGACATTTACTCCTGTAATGAAGGCTCAATTCTGGGTACTTTGTTTTAATACCATTATTAAGACTATTTATTAATACTACTATTATGACCAGAAGGAGTGCCTAAAACTTTGATTACTCATGCCTTCAAAACATTATGGAAACAAATTATAAAACACTGTTTTCAGCATAGCTGTCTTTCCACATCTCACTCCTGCTACCTATTGAGTAAGACTTGTGTGTTGGCTCTGCTAGAACAAGGAATATCGTAAACTAGAAGTTCTTGAATGCTGCTGAGGGCAGTTTTTCTCAACATGCAGTTCTCAACCAGCTGTATCTGAAGCATTTGGGTACCACATTTCTGTTGAATCAGAATTTATGGAGCAATTGGCTCAGTGTATACATACACTACATGGTTGATGCCAATGTAATTATGGTTTTTGCCATGTCCTTCAATGGCAAAACCCGCAATTACTTTGGCACCAAACTAATATATATACATATATGTATACACACACACACACGTATGTATACCACATAACACACATGCACACACACATAATGAGAGAGTCTCACTGTGCCTCCCAGGCTGGAGTGCAGTGGTGCAATCATAGCTGACTGCACCCTTAAACTCCTGGGTGCAAGCAATCCTCCAGCTTCAGTCTCTGGAGTAGCTAGGATTACAGGAGCATGTCACCATATCCAGCTAAGTTTTTTTGGTTTTGTTTTTTTTTTTTTTTTTTTAGAGACAGAGGCTCGCTATGTTGCCCAGGCTGGTCTCAAACTCCTGGCCTCAAGCAGTACTCCCACCTGAGCCCCCAAAAGTGCTGGAATTACAGAGGTTAGCCACTGTGCCCAGCAGGAAGTAGTTATTTTTAACAAACCAACCAGATGATTCTTAGGCATATGGAAATTCCGAAGCCTGTAGAGATTGTGTTGTCAAGCATCCTCTGAGTTATATGCAGTGACACTATTACATAGAGTTAACTAATTTGTTTTAAGGAAAGTACTAGAATGGCCTCATGCCTTAGTAACTATGCTTACATGATGGTAACTCATAGCCAAAAACCTAAATTCATTAACTGCATGTCAGGCAATTGTGTTCCATGGAAACACTATCATTAAATCTCATGTGCTTGGTGGGGCCTCTTAAAGCAAAGTTTTAACAAGGCTCCAGTTATCCCTGGTTCTATTCTGGGCACTTGAAATGCAAAAATTCTAAAATACATGTCTTTCTGAGGCATATGTTCCATCTTGTGTTGCACTTGAAATTATTACCCCTTCTAAAATTACATGTAAAATACTATGTCTATGCACCTCTTACAAGGGCTACTACTTGTCCAAAGATAGATTAAAAATGGAATCAATTGCTCCTCAAAATGCATGGAGTATTTCTGCCCCTCTGTAATGTCTTTGGGATACAGAAGCTCAGTTAAGAGTTCTCTGGCCTGGCTTTCATCTAGGAAGGCATCAGTGAGCATTTCTGTGTCCTCTGCCATAACTCAACTAAAGATTGAGCTCTTCTCTCTGCTAAGCTTAGTTGCCTCTCCTAACTCGGATTCAGGAGAATTAATGCAGGTGTTTTAACACAAGAGGATTTATTCACAGAAAAATACTAGAATCATATCCTCTTACACCGACTACAACTGAGAAGAGCCTCTGAATCCTGAATGATAGTGAACTGCACACACTTGTCCAGAACACAGGTGAGTGGAGTGCCATACACTGGGGCTGTAATGAGGGAGAACAAGGCAGGCAGGCACAGCTGGATATCCTCATGATCCTTGCCTTCCATGTCTTATTTGCCCTCTGCAATGGCTCAGCTCTGGAGGCTGAAGAAAGCCTGATATTGAAGGTTGCTGTATTAAGTTGCATAACAGATACCCAAAGATATCAAGTTATAATCCTGGAATTTGTAAACAATTTTATTTGAAAGAAAGGGTCTTTGAAGATGTGATTAAGATTTCTGAGATGAGATTACCCTGGATTATCTTGATGGGCCCTAATGCCATCACAAGTGTCTTTATAAGAGAGAGGCAGAGGGAAACAACATATAAAACAGAGGAGAAGGTAAAGTGAAGATGGAGGCAGAGGTTGGAGGGATGTGAACACAAGCCCAGGAATGCTAGGGTCACCAGCAGAAGCTGGAGCTAGTAAGGAGAGATTCTGCCCTAGACCCCATGGAGGCAGTACAGCTTTGCAGCACTGTGGACTTCTGGCCTCCAGAACTGTGAGAGAATAAACTTCTGTGTTTTAAGCTGCCAAATTTGTGGTAATTTGTTACAACAGCCTTGGGGAACGAACAAACTCGCCATGTCATGCGACAGATGCCTACTGTAATGTGCGAGTTCTCTATGCAGTCTGGCTGCCTCTCAATGGAGAGCTCGATTTTCCTTTACTTGTTCATATATCTTTCCAATATGGCTTTATCACCTGAGCTATACTTCTCTGTTCTTGGGACATGAAAGAAACTAACATATTCTATCTATAAGCTTCTGTTTTCTACTCTTACAACACCTCCTTAGATTACCTCCTTCATCATCTGGCCAGTGTGTGCTTAATGCAAACAAAGTTTACAAAAGAGGTATGTAATATTTCATCAAAAATAATATGATTTAATAAAGCAGAAATAAAACATTAGAAAAAAATAGTGGGAGTTAAAAAAAAATGTTTGGGTTTATTTGTGCCACTATTTCCTATCCTCTCCACAAAAAGTTATTGTACCTAAACATTGTGGCATAAAATGGAAGACTGATGTTTTGACAGACTTACTAGAATTTGCTTATATATCTGTGACAGATTAGATATGGCCAAATTTATTTGTAGTTCCTCCCATCAAGAGATGGAATCTCTTCTTCATCTTTTGACTTTGGGTTGGCCTGTGTTTTGCTTTGAACAAAAGAATATGCCAAAGTGAAAGCATGTGAGTTTCATAGTTTAAGCCTCAAGAGACCTTACAGATTCTTCCTTGCCCTCTTACAACACTGCCCTGAGAACAGCATGCAAGGAAGCTAGTCTAACCTATTGGAGAATAAGAGTTCCTATTGAAAAGAACAGAGCATCCTTCCTTCAGGACCAACTGCTAGATGTGAGAATGAGTCTAATCGTGTATCTTCTAGTCCAGAGGTCTTTCCCCTTAATAATACCGCATAAGTGAGCCTGGGTAAATCCAGCCAAAGAAAAAAATCCCCAAAAAACCATCTGATCATCTCAGAACTGTGAGAATAAGCAACTTAATCCTAGGATGGTTTGTTATGCAGCAAAAGATAACTGATGCAACCTCTGAGGAAGAGTGTTTTCCTTCACAGAGGCTTTCCTGTGGGAATTGCCTTCACATTCTATTGAGAAGTTACACCCACTGTATAGCCTGAATTCCCTCCCTTGCCTTTGTAATTCACATGTTGAAGTTCCAACCCCAGTAGTTCAGCATGTGACTGTATTGGGAGGGTCCTCAATGCAATAATTAAGTTAAAATGAAGTCCTTGGGGTGAGCCCTAATGCAATATGACTAGTGTTCTTATAAGTTAGAAGAATTTGAACACTGACATGTGTGGAGGGAGGGAAGACAATGTGAACACAGAGGGAAAAGATGGCCATATGGCCATCTATGAGCCAAAGAGAGATGCCTGGAACACATCCTTCCTTCACAGCCCTCAGAAGGCTCTACTGACACCTTAATTTCAGACTTAATTTCCCTCCCAAAGTGCTGGGATTACAGGTGTGAGCCACTGTTCCCGGCCAGTCTACGGTTTTTACAGCAGCTCTAGCATATGAATATAGCCAGCTGTCCCCCTACCATGATGCACTCATATACAACCTTGTGGCTCCTTTAAAAGTTTAAAATACTAAAGTAAAATGGTTTTGCTGAACTTGAATATCTATCTTTTAATAGACTTGGCTTACTCTTAAAGAATACAGATTTGCTTCACTTAGGACAATCAAAATAACATGCAAGAGACTCTAGAAGCAATTTTCAAGAAAAAAGCTCCCTAAATATTTTGAACAATGACAACATAATTAGAAAATATATCACTTCCTTTGCTTATTACATTGAAGAGAAAAACCCATTTTTTTTTTTTTAACAAAAAACGTTGCTAATTTATAGTCACATTTTTAATGCATTTTACCTCGCTTCTCATCTGTATGGCACATACTTTTGGGATAGCTCTAGTCTATGTAAACATCTCCATTAACCAGAGAAAAACATGTCTGTGGAGTTAAAGAAATGCTTGGCCATAACAATGACTCAGATACATTTCATGAATTCTGTTTAATCTAAAACAGTTCCGCCTTCTTAAACATATGCCTCCACCCCTCTTCCACCCTGAGCATTATTAAGTAAGTAGGAAAAACTTTAACAGGAAGGAAGATAATGAAAAAACGAAAAAGAATTTTATTATCTGAATTGATGAGAAAAGAAAGGGTGCCAGTTAGAAAAAAACTTTAATAAAGGAAGGATTAATTCCTGCACTCTCAGGTGGTTTCCAACTCACTGCTTCCCTTGCTGCCTCTCACAAGATATGTAAGTAAATGAAAGAGTTACAGCTACAGATTTAATAACGACTGTTTGTGAACACATAGATATACAATTCCCTTTGACTTTTTCCCCCAGTTACATCTCAGGGAAATTGCTCTTCCATTTTAATATGAACTCACAGTGATGACAGTTATTATATTAAAGATTTATGTCAGAGAAACCAAAAATATAATTTTTATCCTCAAGTTTTGCAGCTGGTATAGTACTAGTTAATGCAACTCACTTTATATTCCCTTTTTGTTGACTATGTTTGGGTTATCTGTAAGAATCAGTGCCACTCCTTTCTAAGACAATGGCCTACAAGGCTTAAAGAATATTAGCACTGGGAAGAATTCTAAAAGCAATTTTTTGGCCTATTCAGCCACATGCAAATCAACAAGTCTTTGTCAAAGCTAAGAGTGTCTTTCTCTAAATGCCCAGGTTAATATCTAATTGTCTCCACATGGTAGAAAATGGCAAGGTTGTCATGACAACTGGGTGGAAAGTTTAGCTAGAATAATGTTTTCTTTTAAAAGAATGAAGCAATTTCAAGCTCTTTAGTGCTATCTAGAATTATAAAAATTGCTTTATACCCCCATTTTTAGATTGCAAGAGGTGATTGATCTTTTTTTAAAACTGGCTTACAGATTTCCTTAACACCATTTATGAATCAGTATTTTTGTTTTTTTTCTTTTCTTGTCGCCTTTTTTTTTTTTTTTTTT
>NW_016819633.1:1136141-1292666 GCF_001698545.2 Rhinopithecus bieti | reverse complement strand
TTTTTTTTTTTTTTTTTTGATATAGGAATTATACACTCTTGAATGAAGCAAATGGTCCTCTTGTTCATTAGTTCACTGGACCTTTAACATCTGAATAAAACGAATATTTAGCTACAATTCATTTGATTGCTATATTGTAAAACTAGCTCAGAAATAAATCTCCGATTACTAAATGAAGAGAAACAGTACTTTTGCTTTCCTACTTTGCAAGATAGAAAATGAGATATGTATCTTGAAATTTCCAAATGGATGCTCACTAACAAGACAGAATATCTCTGATCTTTGAAAAGGAACACACGATTCTCTTTCATTTGAATTTTTTCCTCTCTCTGTTTAGTAAATTTTTTTTTTCTTTTTTTTTTTTTGGCATGAACTCCCCTAGTTCCTCATTATTGTATAATTATTTCTACAAGGTTGCCTTTTGTTATTGTTTTTGTACATTCTGGAGACATAATGGGCTGAGTGCTTTGGACAAATGATTAAAATTTGTATAACCTTTGTGATGCATGAGGACAGCCAAAGGGAAAGGGTAATTTTCACAGTTAGCATTTCTGGGGATACTGGACTCAAAGGGAGAGGAAATTTTTGTAAAAATTTTCCATGGATTTTGTCATCACTGTATTTATCTTTTCTATTTCAAGACTTAGCAGAGAAAGGCTCAGCAAATGAGTAATTGCTGAAAAGGGCAAAAAGATTTCAGGAGAATAAAGTAGAAAGTACCAGAAAAGTTGGCTTCTAGGATCTGGCCACCAAACTGAGATTTGGGGCAGTGTCCCCACTCTTTGGATAGGAACTAATAAGATCATATGAAGGCTCAAGTTCCAAAATAACTGAGTTATCTGGTGCTTATGTTCTGTCCACTCAGTAGGTCAAAACCAAGAACCTGTAAAACATACTGATTTCTCCATTTTTCCTCATCTTTCATATTCGACCCTTTGCCAAACATGTGTGTTCTGTCTTCAGTAAAAATCTTCAGTCAGCCTTTCCAAATCACCATCTTCATTGACTAAGACTCTTACAACAGCAATCTTAATTTTACTCTTTCTCCTCACCCATCCATCCTCTGCATAATAGCTAGAATATTATTTTTAAAACATAGTTCAAGTCATTTAATTCCCCCATTTAAATACATTCAGTAGCTTCCCTGTTGCACAAAGAACACAAGCCAAACTACATCATATGGTCAACAAAGTCCTGCATGATCTTTTCGCTTTATAAATCTCTAATGTTTTCCTTAACCTCTTCCCTCCTGTTCACTATGCTGATGACTATTCTCTATTTCATTGTGTTCAACAAACTGGGATATTGCTGAGCCAGCAGATAGGGCCAAGGAATCCAGCCTCACAGAGAAAGACAGAACTGTAGATTCGGAACAAGGCAGAACCTAAGCCAGAACTCCACCTTGAATGCACTTTTATTCCCTCTCTCATCATCACTCCTGTTTTGTCTTTGTGATTATTCTGCAATACTATGGAAGTATATAAGCCTGTGAAGTGATTTGAATATAGGGAAGTGATCCTTGTAGTTGGAAATCTGTACACAGAAAATAAATGGCCCAATCTAGAACTCTATAGTCTCTACTGAATCTTGTGCGAGAATCTTGGCAGTGTGTGTCACTAACAGAAGAAATGTGATTTATAAAGACACATGCCCATGTATGTTTATTGCAGCACTATTTATAATAGCAAAGACTTAGAAGCAACCCAAATGCCCATCAATGATAGACTGGATAAAGAAAACATGGCACATATACCTTGTGAAATACTATGCAGCCGTAAAAAGAATGAGTGCATGTCCTTTGCAGGGACATGGATGAAGTTGGAAAGCAATCATCCTCAGCAAGCCAACACAGGAACAGAAATCCAAACACTGCATATTCTTACTCATAAGTGGGAGTTGAACAATGAAAACATATGGACACAAGGAGGGAACATCACACATCGGGGCCTGTTTGGGGGTGGGGGAAAATGGAAGGGAGAGCATTAGGACAAGCCCCTAATATACGCTGGGCTTAAAACTTCGACGATAGGTTGATAGGTGCAGCAAACCACCACGGCACATGTACACCTGTGTAACAAACCTGCACATTCAGCACATGTATGCCAGAACTGAAAGTAAAATAAAAAAATAAAAAGAAAAAAAGAATTTATAAACAAACAAAAAAAAGAAATTTGAGACTCTCAGTTTGAGTGGATCCAATGAAAGCACTGGAGATGAAGGCAAGGAAAACAGCGCCTGCAGCAATCAGGAAACAAAAGCAAACATCTCTCCACTCCATCTTGGGACTGACTACAAAAGCCAGGAGGGCCCCTTTCCCTGCAGGCACCCTTCCTTTGGAGAAACAAGTGTAGAGTAGAGCAATTAGAAGAAGCACATGGAGAGCATTGCCAAGTGCCCCCCTCACTACCTTAATCAAAATATTTCCCTTTCACGAGAAGATCATTTAGAGAAGACGTAATGAGCTGGTGTCACCTCGATTCTCCAGGGTTAGTCGTGCCATGTGAGCCCGCCAGCGTTTCATGCTCCAGTTTCAGCCTCTTTCCTCATTGCCTACAGTAGACAAGGCTGTCACTTCGAAGATGAAATATATTTGCAAATTAATTAACTTTTGTCCAGCAACTGGAGAATTAGATTTCTGCTAAAGGTCTGTTTGAATGATGGATTCTCAAGACACTGAAGGAATTAAATACCACTTTTTTTTTTTCTTTTTACTTTTGGATCATATAGGTATCATTGTTTCACTCCTTTCATCTGTCTTCCATTTATTACCACATTTCACTTCCAAAGCCAGTAGAATTTGCTTTGGCAGATGATGACTCTTGTGATAATTTTTAATCTCTATAAACTCTTTATCAATTCATTACAAAACCAAGAAGCTAATAAATATTAGGTTGAAGAAGAGTAGGAGGCAGCTGTAATAGAAGAGTACTTTGTAAAGATTTTCTTTCCTTGACTGGCTCTTTGTCCTGATTTTCAAATGCACAAGGAGGAGAGTAGCAGAATGTAAAGTGAATACAGGAGTTTACAGACTCATGGATAAACAATATAAGCCCTTTAAGGGATTTTGCAATTAAAACCTAAGGCAGGGAGTAAGCATTTCTGATTCTTTCCTGACTAGTATGCTGGTCTGGAAACACAGTGTGTACTTTGTTGGATATGTTTATTTGTTTTCACTTTAGGTTTGAAACAATATATACAAAAACACTGTTTTAATGATACCGGCATGTAGAGTCTTAGGAGAGGATTGCCGCAATGAAAAGAGAGAAAGTTTGAAGGGAAAGTATTTTAAGGACATAGTTACTCAGATTATGGTTAAAAATGAGTTCCTGAAACATCATCCTTTTTTCTTTTTTGTTAAACATCACATACTGAATACACCAAAGAATCATAGCTATCCCTATTATCGTAAATTCTTCATAATATATCCTGTCAAATGTACAAGTAAGCGAAAAAATAATAACTGAGAGACCATATCTAAATAGTGAATATGTACAGGTGACTCATTTATGAAAATATAATACACAATGATTAGACATTTAGGGCAAAGAAGAAGAACTGTTCACTTAATTAATTTGTGTATGTTAATTTTAGTTCAATTTAATTTAGTTTAATTTTTAAAGAGCAGAATGCAGAGAAGGAATCGTGGAATCAAACAACCTGCTAAAATACCATGGAAATAGAAATTGAAGATCAGCAGTGCATCTTTGATATAAGCTTCAGCAGAAAACAAGTCTTTTTTTTTTTTTTCCTATTCTTATAAAGTCTTTATCAAATTTAAGGGATATCCGATAGTTGAATCATTACGATCAACTTCTTGGTATTATGTTAGTCAATTATTTCAGGAAAATGTTTAAACAGTCAAAGGAACTATCTACTACTTCTTAATGATTCCCCAAAACAGAACTTAGGTAAATCCTACAGCCTCTCCTGAGCTGAGTAAAATTAGGCCACTCTAAAAAAAGTAAAGCTTTAAAGTCGCAGAGGGTGGTTATTTAGAGCAATGTTTCTCTGCGTTTGTGTGGAGAAATGCCTGAAAGGCAGCAGGAGTGATGTGCTGCAGAAAATGCCCCCTCTGGGATGATATATGAAAATCCTATTCATACACTAAATATTTACTGCCATCACTTAAAAAAAAAAAAAAACCTCTTTTTGATATTTGATTCTTATAACTTCTATTTTGCTAAATAATATTTTGCCTCACATAAAGCCATCTGAATTTTACCAGCTTGATATTTCAAAACTTTTCCTTACAAAATGAATACATGTTTTGCTAAATAGGCCATTCTACCTAAGCATTTTAATAGTGGCAAGGAAGCCTTGAATTTTATATCATTACAGTCTATGATAGAGTATAAATGTAATGATTTGTATGAATGCAGTCATTTGTAAATACCTTTCACTATGTGCTCTCTCGTTGGTAAGCATATTTCTCTTCCTGCTGCCATCTACCATTACAGCTAAGCCATGAGGTCTAGTGGCCCTAGCCAATTAGAAGATAAAATTGGGGGAAGTTTCTTCCAGAGAAAAAAAGAAAATGGAGAGATGGCCCCTTTGAGCCGTTAGACTGTGGAGGTTGGGCAAGTTGGCAGGCTGTGGAAGTGGCTTCTGACTTTCGTGTGTCGGAAAGGTTGCAGAGAAGACTAGACTCAGTAAAGCTTTGGCCCCTTTCCCTCACTTATTTGCCTGGAAAGGGAGGGCTGTCCTGGGATGCCCTGATCCAGGTCAGGGTGGGCGGCTTAGCTCTGGTGAAGGATAGGACCTAAAGAGATAATTCTGAGACTGAGTTCTTGGTGCCCCGCTCTTCCATGTGGTATGCAAGGGATCCAGATGTTTCTATGGGTTCTGTTAAATTGGCATGGGGGTGTGGAGAGGGTGGATAAAATATCAGAGGTCCAAGGCTGAAATAAAGAGGAAGCTGGCTAGAATGAGAGTCCACCAGTCACTGTCAGCACATCACCCCCAAAGGCTTCACAGGACCATAATACTTCTGTGGTCATCAGCCTGAAGCCCAGAACAGATGGAGGCACCCACTGATGAAATGAGCCCCATTACTAACTTTCAGGCCTCATTCCAAGATTTTCATCTACTTCAGTTCTGTGAGTTCATCTAGCCTCTTATCTTGGAGCCAGACACCATCTTAAGCAGCATCAGGAGAAGGTGGGATAAATGTGAAAAGTAGCATTTATTTAAAGGACATCTAAATATGGAAAATACACTATATAGACTGAAGGAGACAAACACATTGTTAATGGTTAAACAATGCCTCTCCATTCCAACCTATCTTCAGTCTACTGAGCAAGTAGAAGACTGGGAGAAATAAAACAATTACAGAAAATTAAGACATTTCTTTTTGTCACCTGAGTGACAAAAAGAAATTTACTGTGTGTAAATTTCCAAACCAATTCCACACAATTGCACTAAAATATAAATACAAACTATCCTTTCAACAGATACTTTTTTCTTTCAGTTCCTCCAACAAAGCCCCTTTCCTTGTAAGTTTTGAAAAGTTGCAAACACTTCTTCATCACAATTCAGCAAAACACTAGCTGCTATGTCATGCTCAGGTATCAATAGCAGAACTTCTTCGCACTCTCCCTCCTTCTCTCTTCTGAGTAACAGGAAGGGTAAGAATCAGCAGCACACATTGGATTTAGAATGGAAAGTATCTTTGGTTCCCTGCTAAGAATTAGCTGTCTCCTAGGAACCACATCATCTTTTCATATGAGAGCTGTATATCATTTGTTCCTCCTCCTCTTTTTTATTTAGACATGATTTTTGTTTCTCCTCCCCTCACCCCAACTCAAGGCATAAACTTTAATGATGAAATTTCATGCTCAGTCAACTTCTTTACGGTCACTTAAGAAGCATCAGTGAGGTTATAGGCCTGCTCTTGGGAGCACTGCTATCTGTTTCTTATTATAGTGTGGGTGGCAGAGGGCAAAGAGTGGTCAAGCACTAAGCAGCAGACGCTTCCCCACCTTGGTACTCTGTTGAGTACATCATATTGCCAGATACAAAAAATGGGAGATAGTGACTTCCATCCTTCTGTTTTGGAGACTACAGCTAAAACTCCCCTATGATTTTATTCACTACTCATTCAATCTAATACATAAACTTGCTTTGTTCTTTAACTGGTCCTTTATGCCCTCTACTCATTTTTTTTTAAGTGACTCAGTTTCAACATGCTGACCTTTTTGGCACAAGCACTTCTTTCCCTGCATCTTTCTTTACAATATCTCTTCTGTCCAAAACATATCTCTATCTCTGATTTCTGAAACACTATCACATCTTTTTTCATTTTCAGCTTAGTTCTTGAAGATAATATATGCAATAACCCTTTCATTCAGATGCAGAAACAAGTACAGCCCACATTCAAGTAGCATTTAACTAACGACAGAAACTGATTTTTATATCACAAACTCAAATATTTGCATTTTAAATTTATTTTGCCTAGATTACACTCACTTAACAACTCTTGAAAGTTGCAGTGTATAAATATGCTAATTGCATTATGCTGCTAGTGCCATTAAGGTTTTAAGAGTAAAGAGATTGGGATTATGTTTTACTAATGGCTGCATGATCTTGAACAAGTCACTCAACCTCTGAGCCTGAGTTTCCTCTGGAAAACTAACAAAGTATTACTTTTACCAATAGCTACTTTACAGGATGGTTGTAAGGGTTAAATGATAAAAGGTGCAAGTTCTTTGGCACAACAACAAAAACAAGAGAATATATAGCAAAGCAGAGTCTTCTTATTTTGAGCACTTAATTCTTAAAAAAGTAAGAAACAGCAAAGGCAGAATTACCAACTTCAAAATAAAAAACAATTATTTCTTCTGAGTAGTTATCAACCGAGGAATGTATTTTCAGACTTTTATTTTGCCTATGACCAGACCTGGCATCATTTTAATCAGAAGACCTAAACTATATTTCTCTATTGATATAAAGTAATTAAAGATATCACATGAAGTGTCATAAATTGAGCATAATTGACATACTCTGTAAGTTTCATGTGACATCTAGTAAATTCAATCAATTTGGAATTAAGTAACCACCCCCCAAAACGTGCTTTGCTTTTTAAGATACAGAAACAGTATAAGGTAAGTTCTCCCTTCTTAATGAGTCTATACTCTGTAGTATAGAGTGTGGTATAATTTCAACGATCTTAGTGTCCTTTAAATGACATATGTAATACTTGAGTCCTCTCTAGAATGAGACTCCTGATCCGTTGTTCAGCCAACGGTCAAGTACCTCCAGTGAAAGGAACATTACTACTTCATAAGCAAATCTGATTCTCCCCTTTGCCTGGTCTGAATGAAATTTTTCCTTACATTAACTTTCTGAGCAGTATAAATACTACCACCATTAATTCTACCATCTTGAATTCTACCTTTCGTTTATGCTGTGGACTAAATATTAACCTTAAGTTGAAGGCTAAATCTCCAGTGTGATGGTATTTGGAGATGAGGCTTTTGGGAGGAAATTAGGTCATGAGCCCTTCTTATGAAGATACGAAGAGATCAGCACTCTGTCTCTCCACCCTGTAAAAATACAATGAGAAGTCAATCATCTGTAAACCAGGATGAGGGCCCTCACCAGGGCACATCCATGCTGGCAACCTGATCGCAGACTTCCAATCTATAGAACTGTGATAAATACATGTTTGTTGTTTAAGCCACCCAGTCTATACTATTCTGTTATAGCAGCCTGAACTGAGAAAGTAGCTATGCACTTAAATCTTTTATTGCAAAATGGATGGATGAATGCATTAATTGTTCAAAGAAGAAAGTGGGGAAGCTAGGAATTTATCAGGGAGGGAAAGCTCAGTAATCAATGTAGGACTTGATCTGGGCTTAAAAGAATGCCTAGGATTTAAATAATTAAAGAGGGGGAAAAAAGCACACTCCAAAAAGGGAATAACCCAGCCAAAGCTCAGAGGCAAAAATGAGGGTGAGAGCCTCAGGGATTTTGTCTTAGGACTATTTGCAATTTGAAAGGAGCTAACTGAAAAGATCAACACTTTCCTTAGGAGTGAGGACTGGATCTAACAAAGGTAAAGACAGCAATGCCTCTGCAAAATTTCACGTGGCTCATGCATCCTCCCCGTGAAAAAGAAGTGGAGGAGATTGCACACTTTTGGAAATCCAGAAATCCCGAAGAGAGAAATTTTCTGTTGTAGGGAGTAATTTCATATAATGCCACCTATGTAGCAGCCCTGAGATTTGTAGCAGCCCTGTATTTTTGCACACCAGGGAACAATTAGGTTGTGTATCTGGGCTTATGATATTGATAAACTTAGTTAATGAGTCACAGGTGTGGTAGTGGTAGGCCAGGAAATCCAGATTTGCAAAGTTCCTGACAACGGAGGTGGAGAACTTACATCTCCGAAAACAGTTCTCATCCAATGAACAGTGCTGGAACTCAGAATGCTAATGAATTTTCAGTAGCAGCAACCAACAGCTTTGTGTCTTATAAATTCAGGAAGAATTCAGTGTCCAAAGAAATGTATGCATTTTAAAATTCAGAGCGAAACAAAATGCTTACTGATTCAAGGGGCAAAGAAGAGAATGCCTCAAATAAAATCAAATATGAGAATTACATTCTTATTTTAACCCATGCTATGTCATCCAAGCCATTCTTGAATTGTTGTGGCAATTTTTTCAGTCATCTCATAGAAGGCTTTCGAGTGGAATGTTCCCTCCCCCGACCCCAGACCATGAAATGTGTGCCTTCTAAAGATATATAAAAATCTTATTAGGTTCAGAAGAGTATGAAAACCAATCTTTTGTCTAATGTACCCCTACTTCTAAAACAAGTGGTGAAGAGTTAAAGTCCACAGGTTGACAGCTTAGAAAACTCAAGGCAAAAATTGGATAGAATGGCTTATTGCACAAAAAAGATTTGAGAAAATAAATCTTTCTCCACGTGATAAGTGCACTGACATTCTTTATAACTTTACTAGCCCTAAATATCCTACTGTGGTAAGGAGCTTCAAATTCTCTGGCGAGTTTTAATGTATTGTAGAATGAAGAGATCCGTGTATTACAGCATAAAACATGAAATCTTTTTATTTGCTCATATGTGTTTGTTTTCCTTAGTATTTTTCCATTGGCACTAAAGTATGTAAATATTATCACACAACACTTAGTACTAAAAGACTACACCAGCAATAGTTGGTATTTCAAATTATTCAGGTTCTGTTTTGAGTCCATAAAGTGGGGTTGAGTTTTTGACTATGTTATTAGATGAGAAAATGATGGTAATAATAAGTTGTAATAACAGAGAGGATGTTCGATTAGGGGTCAGAAGAGTGGTTTTCCACTAAAAGTAGTCATTATTTAATGAGTGCTTACTATGTGCCAAGCACCATGTCATTTAAAACATTGCCTCATTTAATCCTCAAGACAAGTGTAAGAATTAGGTACTGACATTGCCCTTGTTTTACAAAAGAGGAAACCGAGACTACCATGATTGAAATATAATTTGTTTGAGGTCATCCAGCCAATGAAGAGTAGAAGCCATATCTCAACTCCAGGTAGTCAGACATGGATGCCCATATTTTACATCTTCAATAGTCAGTGATTTTTGTCATTTGCTTACTTTATGTTTCTGTTAGTTATCCTTCTTGTGCCTCTGTTTCCTCATCTGTAAAATGGAAATAATAATAGCAGCCTTGCTCAGTTCATAATAATGTAGTGAAAAGCAAATGACATTGTACATATGGAAGCATTTTGTCAAATCTAGAGCAAAAAAGAGTTTTAACCCTGTTGCGGTTATTTCTCTAAAGTAAAAAAAAAGAGATTCTGTAAACTGCAAGTTTTCACCCAAATCAATTCTTAACATAGAACAATTTTCTAAGTTATCTGTCAAAGTCTGTGGGTATGTGATATTACCCACTCATAAAGCAGGTAGCTGTGCTTACGAAGTGGTTACTGGACACTCTTTCTATGGCCTGAAGTTTTCTGAGATATTACAGGGTAGCTTAAGGCAAATCTCAGGAAGGCTTAAGGCAAATATACAAGTGGCCTTTAAAAGCAAATAACAACTGGTATTCAACAGGTACTACAGGGATCTATTCATTGTGGAAATACTGAAATATTTCTGCATCAACTGACCAATAACTGCTGCCTTGAGCCCCCTAGGGCCTATGCCCCATCCTCATTTGTCTACTTTGGCCACCACAGCTCCTCCTCTGGGGCCTGCTGGACCTCACTGTGCTCCAGCAGCTAAACTATCCTTAGACACAGCAGGGGGTCTCCAGGACTCTGGGCTGTAACCATCTCTGTTTTGATTGGTTGGTACTCAATTCACTTTGGTTGCTAAACTTTCTCAATATAAACTCTGGAAGTATTCCTCATGAAAGGCATCATTTCAGACCTTATCATCCATCCATTTGCATCTATTTATAAATTAAGGTTAGCAGATTTTTTTCATTGGTGGGGAGAAGAGTCATTCTGCAGGTCTCTGGGCACTCTCCCTCAGCACTTTCCGGAGCGTACCTCCCTGGAAGTGCATGAGCACACTGTATTGTACTTGTCTGTTTGCTTGTTACTCCTCTTCCTTGTGGGCAAGAGCAGTTTTCTTCCCAATGCCTAATACAGGGACTCCATCAGCAGTGATAGTGAGATAAAGCATATTGCTACTGGGACAAGAGAATGAGGAGGAAGAAGGAGGGAAGACCAAGAACTGGTGGAAGTAGCAGGTCTGTTAGTGTTTCCCATAGCTTAAGCTGACCAACCTGTGTCAGAGGTGGGGCCCTTGATTTTCTGAGCATTTTTAGGCATTCCACCTTCAATAATGCTCTGTGTTAGTATAGATTCAGTTGCTTCAGATGCATTGGAAACAAGACAGGGCTCAAAGTCACACAGAACTGAGTTTAGATTCTGTTCCCACTTAGAAGGTGTGTGATCTCTGGTAAGAAACTGAAACTCACTGAGCTGCAACACCCTCCCCCAGCAATAAAAAAAGAGATTGATGATATACACCTAACAATGTGAGAAAGAAATAGAAACAAAATGTGCAAAGAACTCTGAGTGTTGTCGAGTCTTCAATAAATGCTGGTCACCTTCCTTTTATATGGCACTTTAGAATTTATATAGTATAAACCTGTGGGATTTTTATTATAATAGTATAGGAAATTATCAGCAAGCAATTAAAATTTACAATTTTAAAGAGAGGAACCTGAGACTCATATGTAAAATAACTAATCCAAGATCATACAGCAGTAAGCAAAAGTGCCAAGGCTGGAGTAATGGTCTCCTAATGCCTGGTTCACGTTCTTTTGAGTCCATGGGACTCTCAATTTACAATGTATAGGGCCCTTTAAAAGAAAGTGGTAGAGTTATACTTCATTTGGACAACAAACACACCCTCCACAACCCCTCGCCTTGCTACATCTGGTGGTGTGGCAGAAAGGGCATAGTATGCAAAAGCAACTAACATGGTTGGAGGATACACTCTCCTTGCTGCTACTTTGTGTTTCTGGGCCACTTGTTTTTCTTCTTTAGATCTTTATTTTCTAATCAGTTAAATGGATATGTTTTTAGGTGTAAGTGGCATTATCCAATAGCTTTGTAAACTCTGAATAGCTACCTACGTGTCTGGGATACCACCATTCTCACCACATACAACACAGAGTACATTCTTCCAAAGACACAGGCTTTTGCTTCATTGGGCATTAAGTTTCATAATAAAGATGTAGGCCTTTTGTGGCCTGTCACTTTCACGTATGGTTCTAATGGGCAAGATTGAAGGACATTATGAATTGCTTTTATTTTCCTAAAAAAGAATTACTTTAAGAATATTATCATGCTTTCTCTATACTAGAAATTCCAAAGTGATCTAGAAGAGACTCTGAGATTGCAAATATGCAACCTGTTATATGGGAGATACATGCCAGTTGGGTTATTCATCATAAATTTTTATGTTGTGTTACTGTAGCTGCTGAACAGCTGTTGTGCTCTATCCTGGTGGCTGCATTCCAATGGTGGGCAAAGAGGCTTCAAAGCCTGCTAAATGTGCTCTACAGTAAATGCTAATTCAGTGTATTTAGCTCCACGGGGATTGGAGGCATTAAGAACATAGACATAAGGAAGCAGGTTGCCATGAGCCAATGCTCTGATTTTTGAGAAAAAAGGGGGATCTTATGAAGCAGTTGCTATCTAATTTCACTAGAATTTAATTCAGATCATTTCATTTCAGCAAAGCACTATGCAAGGTGGTAGATGGGGCAAAACAAAAACACCCCACTCTTTCCTGTCCTGGCAGCATGTATATTTCAGCAGAGAAGACAGAAACATATGAACATAATTCCTCCACAGGACCTGAATCTGACTGACCAAAGTAGGACAAAATCATATTTTGATGTGGCCTTGAACACAAACCTTGGTGTATTTACCTGGTTATATGAAAATCATTAGACTTTCCTTTTGTAGCAGACACTGTAATCATCCCGCTCATACATAGCTCCTTAGCCTACATTGCAAGTCATTAGTGGCTTACATGACCAATTTCCTGACATCAGGCACCTGTGTTCTCTGCCTCTCTTTCCTGGCCATATGAATGCTCTTCTTGTACGTGGAATAGAATGACAGTGCAGGGAAGCTAATGCTTCCAGGAGTAACCTTCAACTAAGGGAAGATATAAGTTTGTGGATAAATACTTCCTTTTCTTGTCTCTTGGCAGGAAAATTCTGAGGTATAGTCTACACAGTCTTTCAGAGAGTACCCAGCAAGATTGTGTCACCATTGCTCACAGTACTCAGGATTTTATTAATGCACCCTTTATTGGCTGGTATCTAAATGCTTTTCTCACTGATTTGGGAGGATCTCAAATGAATACTTAATTATTATTTTGAGATAATTTTGTTTGTTTTGAGAATTTTAGCCAATGTATAAAGAATCCACAGATGTTCAATAAGGTACCGTTCTGCAATTTTTCTAGTTTCCAACCTCCTCAAGTATACCATATACATTCTAGGTCTAGATGTTGAGTGCTGTGACTCAGTTTATGCTGCTCCTTTGACAGTAGTGACTTCCTTTGTATCATTAAATTGGACGCAACCATTAAAAGTGATCCCCCTAATACCCTAGATTTAACTGTATCACTTTATCTCACCTTGTGTTCCAACTGGTACCCGGCATCCCTATCTCTGCACTGTTCACTAGACACTATTCTAAGTATAGTTTGTCTTTTCGGCACAGATCTTTGGTTTATAACTCGTCTCCTCTGCTAAAACATCAACTTTCTCTTCAAATTATTTCCAACTCTGATCATTACAGGGAACACTCCAGCCCAAACTAGAACTTTCTTAAATCTCTATATAGGAAACACTTCAAAGGTCTTTGCTGTGTTGCATTCCCTAGGACCCTGCAAGTGGGCAGGGCTGTTCTGCTCAATATTTGCTATTCATAATGTAAGGGCAAATTATGCTCCAGTAACTGATATGTAACCTATGGGAAAAGAGGGCAAGCATGTGATTTATCGAGAATCAGAGAATTTCTGAAACTGGTTTGTGGGGATGCTTTCTTTAAAAAAAGTGACGGAATAGTTTAGTCAGAGATTAGCTACACTAGACAGGAATTATCTGGCAGGAGATAGAATCGGGAAAGCAGAGACTAAGAGATCAGACAGGCAGAATAAAGAAGAGCAGACCTCTATTAAGGCCGAAGGGGAAAAATAATGACGTCCTGGTGAAAGGATGGGCAGCTATCAAAGAAGGAAATAAAATATCCTCAGGACCAGGACACAAAATAGTACACAATATAATCCATGATTTTCCTTTTCATTGTCTCTTCTTGCAAACTTATGTCATAGATATTAGAATCTCCTCTTTGCAGATGGGGAAAGAAACTCAAATTATTCACTTGTGTGTGCAGATAGTGACAGTCAGGATCTACATAACTATTTGATGCCGTAGTCAGGTCTCTTTTCTTAATATCACACTCTAAGCAGAGTTCAAAATCCAGTCAAAAAAATGAAACAGGTCCAGGTCTCTGCAATCAGACGCATGTATCTGTCTTCTAACAGAAGTGGGCTACTGTGAGTGTAAGCCACCTAGAGCCCACAGACATAAAAAGGCAGGCAGAAGCACCTGAAGAAGTGAATGCCTGTTGGTTCTGAGAGATGGGGAGGACAAAGACAAAAAAATTACATCCTCTGAATCTAGAAGACTCATAATTGTGCCACACATCCTTTCTATCACCCCTGCCCCCACCATTCAAGGTATCCATGCTGAAACCAGTATTAGTTACAGCATTTAAAACAAAAAAAAAGTTAAAGGGCTTATTTGCAGTGAAATCTCCACATTCTCACAGGACGATAGGCCCTACTGGGTGAGAAAATGCTGAGACAACAGGGTTAGCATTCAGGAAGACTCCTATGAGCCCAGGTAAGTGGGCATGAAAGCGGCATATCAGCATATGAGCTCCATTCAGCGAGAGCAAATGTAAGGCAATATGTTTCGGGGGAAATAATCCACACTACAAGATTATGAGCTCTAAGCTATCATTAACAATCCGGAAACCTGTGAGTGCATTATTCACTGAAGGCAATGGCTGAAAATGTTGCCAGAGCCAAGAGACCCATGAAATGCTGTGATTCCTCATGGAGTTTTGTATAAACAGAACCAAAAGCATTGACCATACTTCCACTGGAAACAAAACAAAACATGGTGCAACAGCACCTGAGTGCATCCTGCATTTGCTCATCCCTCCCCGGCATACAGAATGAAGCTGGACAAGATCCAGACTAATTATCATGGTCAGGAAGGAAGGTTTCTGCAAAAAATCAGGAGATTAAGAATTGTCCATTTGATAGGAAGGCAGCCACACAAAGAGATGGTGAAAAGGTACTCTTTTTCTTAAATTATATTTAAATAATAACTTAATGTGGATATTTTTAAAAATTCCACATCATCTACAAGTGTTTTAAATGTAGAGTGCTTCCCAGAGCACCACATCTCATAAAGTCCAGACTTTCACCCTTTATCCACACGTTGATGTATTTGTTCCTGAATCCAAAAACCATGTGCTAACTCCTGGTTTGTGCCAAGAACTGATTAGGGGTTAAGATGAGGTGTTAGGATACAGAGATAGATAGGCTCTTCTCTCAGAGAGTTCAGCATATTTAAGGAATAAAGCAAGAAAATCTGTATTATATATAATATCTGTTATGTAGTGTGATTATTCCCATTAATTGAAGACTGTCCCCAGATCATGATGGCTGGTGAGAAATATGTCCTGAGTTAATTTTGGGGAGGGTGTAATAAAATGTGTTTTCTATTATGTGACCCTGTATGCTTTCCTTTTTATATTTCCTTTTAAATTGCACACTGACTTAATCTAAGAGGAATAATAAAAATAGTGAATAGTGGATGCAAGCAGCATTAAAACTGAGCATTTAGCATGCCAAAACACTTTTTTTTTCAAAACTATTAATATGGTGATTCCCTATTTTGTAGACTCTTAATGTATAAACTCATATTTTACATACTCCTTTCCTTTCCTTTCCTTTCCTTTCCTTTCCTGGTAAAGGCTTATCATAATATGTAACATTTATTTTTTATAATGCATAGTTCATTTTTTTCTCAGAGCTTATAATACTAGAGATTTTGGGGCCTCTGAGTGCTTAATTTCTCAACTTTGACCTTGTATCAACATGAGATGTAGAATTTAATACTTTATTGCATTATTTATATGCTCTTCATCACTACAGATCCAATCATGCTTTATTAACTACAGTGACTGCACTAGATAGAACATACTTTCTTTAAACAGCAGTGGTAGGCATCCTAGAAACTGTATCTCAACAACAAAGTTAAAACCTTTCATAGGCAAGACAAATCAGTGAGATCTGATGGGAAACATTCCAGGACTGATCTAGCAGGCTTTCTTTGTAATGCACATGCTACATCAAATGCCTATTGTAGTGCAGGCAAAGGCAAAGTTCAACAAAGATTCCATAAAGTTGTTCAAATTCAATTGTACAGGTCAGCACTTCAATAAATCATAAACAAATATAGTTAAAATGATACAGGAGATACATAGGCATTAACTTCTAATCGTTCTTAAAATTTCTGCATTATTTTTATGTCAACAAATTAAGAAATAAAGAAACCATCTCCATTCGATTAATAACATCGAGGAAAACATCTCTGAAGACATTGCAACAATTATTTTTGAGGAGAATTTGAGCCACTTGTGTCATTTAGATAAAATAATTCAGATTCGTATTTTGTTGTTGTCCTCTTTTTTCACTATAAATTTCCCTGCAGTAGGTTGAGATATCAGAGGTCACGTGGTTGTTTTCCTCCTGGATTTGGAAACAGAACGTCTCTTTTTTATTTCTTGAGTAGCCATCTTTTTGCACTAGCAGCTTCACCTTGCACCCTAATATATTCAAGTCAAACTTGCCTTTAAAATGCATGAGCCAACCTTCACTTCCACTGAATTTTTTATCCTTTGACTTCTCATAAGATTGTTATTTCACAATGTCAAAAAAACCTGAAAGGTTTAGGTTGAATGTCCAAACTCAAAGGCACCGGTGCTAAGTTTGATCTTAAAACCCCAA
The DNA here is from genome assembly GCF_001698545.2 of Rhinopithecus bieti. Classification (NCBI taxonomy): domain Eukaryota; kingdom Metazoa; phylum Chordata; class Mammalia; order Primates; family Cercopithecidae; genus Rhinopithecus; species Rhinopithecus bieti. The sequence goes on along the minus strand of NW_016819633.1, from coordinate 1,276,097 downwards.
AATTAAAGGCCTTCTCATTTCAGTCACACATTTTGCCTGTTGCTTTCCAACAATAGAAGTAGCAATTAGTAGAACCTGGCTTTATCCTTTTCCAGCCAAGTTGTAAAAGTTTGACTGTGAGATGACTAAAAAAATAATGACACAGATGCATTTTTTACTGATGTACATTAAATTCTATGTTTATGAAGTCACTTTCTCCCAAATGATTGCTGTTTCTGAGTCTCTTTGGGTGGCCCCACAATGTTTCCACAGAGCACAAAGCATATTGGGGCTTCCTTTTTGGAACTGTCTTCCAAGTTGCTTTATGAACAGGCAAGGACATCAACATTATTCATGTGTCAGAGGACGTACTCCTTTGATTTTCTCCCTTTCCTCTTTCTGTTCTTCTCCTTAGCTGTTTTCTTTGCTTCCTGCTCAAACTGAAGAAAGTTGGAGGATCCTTAAAGAAGTGCTGGCCGGGAGCGGTGGCTCACACCTGTGATCCCAGCACTTTGGGGGGCCGAGGCAGGTGGATCACAAGGTCAGGAGTTCAAGACCAGGCTGGCCAAGATGGTGAAACCCCATCTCTACTAAAAATACAAAAAATTAGCTGGGCGTGGTGGTGGGTACCTGTAATCCCAGCTACTTGGGAGGCTGAGGCAGAGAATTTCTTGAACCCAGGAGGCAGAGGTTGCAGTGAGCCGAAACCGCGCCACTGTACTCCAGCCTGGGCGACAGAGTGAGACTCTGTCTCAAAACAAACAAACAAACAAAAAAAGAAAACGAAGTGCTGAACTGGGGACTGTCTTGAAGCAGAAAGTAAACGAGAATAGAAATTGTACCTAGTACAAGTCACCAAGATCAAATATTGCTACTATATTCCTCTAAAAGAAAAAATAAAGAGTTTGGACCTTGTAGAAAAAAAAAATAATTGCCTAATTTTAGTGAGATAAATCAGAGCAGCTAAATCTAATATATGACTATTATAAAACTGACTAGCCATTGGACTATTGAAAAAGCTAATTTAAATGTGCTCATTTAACATGCCTCATAGACTTTACTCTGTGTGTATAATTTTTAGACATGTCTCCAAAGTCAACATTAAGAAAACCTCACAAAAACGTGTATTTAGTATAAATACACTGTTTTGTTTTTCTAGTTTTATAATTAACCCACATGACATAATTAGTTGAAGGAAATATATGAAAGCAAAACAAACAGAAGCAATATTGTTATGGGAGTACTATAGATATGAGAATATAATAGATGCTTTTCTAACAGAGATTATAGGACTACTACAAAGGCAAAAATAGAACAATGATAAAAAATTGCAATTACCTGCATGCACATCTGTGGAAAATCTCATTGTACCAAAAGTGGAATATCAGATAAATTCTTTACAAGAGCTGATGAAGATAGAGGAAGGACAAGTATAGAAAGTGCTCTAATGCATTTGATCTTAATGCCCATTGGACATCTTTATGGGTTAAAACGGTAGTTCTTAGGTGAGGTGCAGCAGCTTAGGTTGGGTGCTGTGGCTCATGCCTGTAATTCCAGCACTTTGAGAGGTCAACGGGGGCAGATCAACTGAGGTCAGGAGTTTGAGATGAGACCCCATCTTTACTAAAAACACAAAAATTAGCCAGATGTGATGGTGCATGCCTGTAATCCCAGCTACGTGGGAGGCTGAGGCAGGAGAATCATTTGAACCCAAGAGGTGGAGGTTGCAGTGAGCCGAGATCGCACCACTGCACTCCAGCCTGGGTGACAGAATGAGACTCAATCTAAAAATAATTAAATAAATATACAATAAACAAAAAAATACATAATGTAGCTCTTAGAACAGACATGAGCATATTCCATCTGCTCACTGAATTCACAAAAGCTGTTTATGATGGTTTTATTGTGACCAACAAGAAACTGAATTCAGTTGGAAAAAGATGGGCATTTTGGGAGAAAGTGCCATTGTGATTTTGTAATTGAAGAAAAGAATGCAAAGCAGTATTATTTCACTCTGTTTCATTTTATAAATTTATTTCATAACTTTCTTCATTATAAAAAGAATTTGTGGTGATCTGCAAAGATACAGACATAGCAAATAAGGATAACTACAAGCCCAAAGTGAAGTTAATACCAAAATTCATAGCATGAATTCCTATACAACACACTTTTTAAATGAAGTCACAAGTTTTATTTTCATTTTCTTTAAGAGGAAAGCACGACTAATTACAAGACTTACAGGAAAATCATAGCTCATCCAGATACATAATACAAAAGTCATTTATAGTGGGTATATAGAACTATGACAACAATCTCAAGAATGTATATAAGAAGAATAAGTGAAACGATCAATTTTATAAGAATGTTTCTTGTCTTGTGATGTCCCTTATAGGACCTGATATTATATCAAAATAAAATTCAGTTACAGAAATATTTTATAGTTTGATCCATTGTGAAATGATTACCTCTCTCTGTTGAACCTTTAAAGCTATCCAGGGACAATGAGTTTGAACTTACATTCCATTAAAAGTACCAGGAGGGGAAGCTTTTTTCCGTTCCTACATATGTCTGAGGTTGTATAGGGTGTAACAAGTAGGACAATGGAGAGATGCATTAACATTCATTAAAAATTGAGGAACCTACAAAGGAAGCATCCTGAATAACTGTCCCTATGTTCCTATCAGAGGAAAATAAAGCTGTACTCACAAAGTTCCCAAGAAAGTAATCTTGCATAGGATATTTAGCATAGAGTATCCCATTCACCCAAAAATCATGATTGTTTTAAATAATTGGAGCTAAAGAAGACGAGAAATTGTAGAAATTAACTTTGAATCATTATTTCCAGAAAAGAATATGATTAATACAATTCACATGAAACTCTCTTGATCATATTTTTAAAGTCATGTAATAAAAGATGAAAAGAAAGACATGAAGACAGATATCATATGTGCTTTGAACATGTAAACATAGTGTTAAGAAGGTTTAAGGCAGGAATAAGCTTCAGGTTGGTAAAATGTCCTGAAATCAATAAGAAATAGTGCTTACATTTTTAAGGTTTATTCTGAAAATCTTGTAGCTTACCGAAGATAGTGACCCACCAACAAAAGAAAAAGGGAAGCCAAGATTTTAACTCCTGGGTTTCATCCATTTTCACTAGCAAGAAACTAAATCTTCCCAGTAGAAAGGGTAGAATAAACATTGTGGAAACAAATTAAAGTTCTGGCAGATGAGTTGGTAGTAAATTATTATCTGGGCAATTTAAATGTCTTCAAATTTCCAGGTCCAGAAAGACTTTATTGCAAGAATAGAAAAGAACGTGCACTAAATCATAGACATTACAGTGGAACAAAAATCCCAATTTTAAGAAATGGGAAAAATTATGGATCAGTGAACTTAATGATGATTTCTAGCAAAATTCTAAAATGAACTGGAAGACAGATTAGTTATGTGAGTTTATTAAGAATTTATTTTTGGTGACGGAACTAAACTTATTTATGTTTTCCATAATGCAGCAAATCTAAAGTCTTTAGATATTTTTTATCTTTTTTTTCACTCAATCATGTCACAAAGTGTACAGGAAATACAAAGACATTATAGTCTGGATACTAGTTCACTGTCATTTATAGACTCATAGATGTCAAATTAATGGAAACATTCAACACCTTTCTCCCCCTAAAAAATTACATTGCTTAATGGTGAAATATACACTGAAGGTATGTTTTCCAAGATGTGCCATAGAACATCTAGGTCTATATTGATACATACATATGTATATGTATATGTATATATGCATCAGTGTCCATGTCTATGTCTCTATGTATCAATGGGCTGAATATAAACAAAGAAAGAATGCTTTTGAAATCTGTAGGTAATACCAAACTGAATGGATGACAAAATTAGAATCCAAAGTGGTCCTAACATATGAAATCATTAACTTTTTCATTTATTCCTCAAACACATATTGGAACTTTCAATTTGAGAGCCTGTTATGTACCACTACAAGCATGTGGATACAAAGACAAAAAAGCCATTCCTCAATATGCTGAAAGTCTGGAGAGACAGATGAGCATGAAATCAGACAACAACACAAATGGTGAAGTGATATAGCAAGGGAGAGGAAAGGTGCCCTGGGAGCCCAGGAGAGGAAGTGTCTGTCTCTGCCTGAGGTAGAAGGAAAGATGATTGGGACTGTATCACTAAAGAAGTTAGTCTCAGGTCAAATAGTGTTAATAAGTAACCAGAAAAAGAGAGCTGAGATGAGGGAAGCTTACACAGAAAAGGCCTAGTGGTCAAAGTTGAACATAGCCTCAAATAAAGGCCAATAATGTATTTTGCCTGAGATTTTAAAAATATTCTAACAATTTCAAAATTTGTAATAGAAATACTGTGCCTAAAGGATGGAAGAAAGGGAAGCCCTTGCTGCACTTTTTGACCCTATTTGGACACCAGTCCTCCATAGAAAATAGCTAGAGGCAGCAGCGTGATTATAATGTATTTTACAGATTCCAACAAAGGGAAAAGTCTCTCACAGCTGAATGTACCTTGTCACCTTTTTATTTCTACAAAAGGAGAGTGCAATGTTTTGTAATAAAACTCATCCACAAAATGTTTTCTGTTAAACAGATATTTTAAATGTCAAAGCAAAACAAATGTAAAAGATTTTATTTTGCTTTCAAATCTTTTTTCCTTTTTCCTAGAATCTTCCTGTGTAATGAACACAATCCTCATTAGAGAAACCCTCATCATTCCAAAACTAAATTAACTTTTTATTGAAAAGTTTTCAGTATATAAGTCTCAGAATTGAAGAAAAATATATTTTACATAGCTATATTTGGTTTTCACTAAGTTAAAAACAAAACTGAGTTTTAAACAACCAGGGAAGAAGATTAAAATTATACAGAAACAGATAAATCTTAGCGTCTGAATGATTACTTTTAGAAATCCAAATATAGACACACACACACCCCTCTAGAAATATAGATTCAGTGCTCAATAAGGTGGTCACATCAGCTAACAACAGGCTGCTTTTCAGGAAGATCTCCCAAAGATATGGCTATTCAGATAAAAAGAGTCTCCAAACTAATTTTTAAAAAACTGTCTCATTTTCCTTTTAAAGTATTCTGGTTTTCTTTGAAAGCAGAGTATCCCAAGTTGCCTAGGTAACATGATGGTTGACTGTGGTAGCAACAAGTACATTCAGAATGGATCTATACTCCAGGTGACATGGTAAGGATGTTGTGAGTTGTGCCAAGTCAGCATATAGCAATCCCTTGTTTGGAGAGAAAGTCTATTGTCTTGTAAATTACACCGTTGAATTGGTTAGGATGAATCTCTTTGGATATAAACAGTTTAGACTGTTTAAATAAACTTCATTCGTTTAACTGCAACTCATGTGTGTGGCTGGGAAATGTAATCTAAAGCATGAACATCTGCTAAATTTGTGTAAAACATAGCAAACGAGAATCATATTAAACCCAAGTAAATTGGTAAGTGATATATTCATAGAAATATCTAATATTTACTATTAGGCATTTTCATTCATTTAGTTGAAATTCACCTCTAAAATAGACAAAACCTAGGCAGATAACACGGGTAGTAAAGGAATGGAACAATTATTCTTAGCTAATTTATGATGTATATTAAAATTAGTCTTATTGAATGATACCATGCATCATGACATAACTACAGCACAGGCTGCTACCAACATTGTCAAATATATGCTAGGCTTAAACTGGTGAAAAGACAGTTTCTAGGAAGTGATTTGCAACTACAATTGAAATATGCCTTGATAAGCATTTCTATTGTTTTGAAGCTACCAGCTTAAAGGAGATAGGATGAGCCTCTTTGTTGATTGGACATTACTACTGGATTCATGGATCTAGGAGTTGAAGCAGAACGAGTCTAACTCATTAGTACATAGGCCTAATGGAATGTCTGAGAAGTCTAAGCTATAATTTATTTGCTTGAAGTACAAAGGTTAATGCAATGATGCCTTCTGTGTTTTATGGCTGCTACAGCTGGGAGAGTAGTTACCAACAGCTGTCTGTTAGCTTTAACAATTATTTAGTCTAGGAAGACCAATCCTGCGTATTTAGCCCTGTTCTGTATGTATGCCCACACACTTGATGCTTAACTAAGAAGGTACACATAATATTTGTATAATATCTTTTCATATTTATGTATAAACTCTATTTATGTGCTATATACAAAACACATATTTGTGTATGTATACATACACACACACACACACACACACACACACACACACACACACACACACATTTGCCAGCCTTGCTCTTGTTTTCTTGGTTCCAGGTGCTCTAAAATTCTTGGAATTGCCATTACCTAGCAGGATGTTATCATTAGCAGGACTTTCAAGGTAGGAAACACCTCATGACATTTGGAATTAGAAGAAGATACAAGGGTAAAGGGGGTAGCCCAGACACCTCCTGATGGTCTGCCTGTAGTTTTCCTATAATTACTATTAGCACTTGGGGAGAACTAGGTAAAGAGTTTCACTCGAGGAGGCAGATTCTCTGACTTCAGCTTTTCCCTTTATCAAATAGAGGGAGAAGTGACTGGATGATTTCTAAGGCATTTTTCAGTACTAAAATACAATAATACCTGTCAGGGTCAGATCACAGCCCACAGTGGCATCATGGTTCTCGGGCAGCTGCTAGAAACTAATGACCAAGAAAACATCAGTGCCTGGGAGTCAGGGCATAGGTATTCTAACATCGGGATAAGAGGCCAAGAGCAGAAAAACCCAGGCAGAGAGAGCTGCATATTTATCAGAAAAATCCAGTAACATGACAGGGTTGCATGCAAAAGGATCTCAGATGGGTGCATATGTTCAGTTTTCTTAACTCCCAAGTCCTAATTCCTTAACTGCAAGCTAAAGGGAAGAACTATTTCTTGAACTAGAGCAATCAGGTATTAGTCAGGATCCATCTATTTCATTCTCCTTTCACTTCAACTGACAACAATCTCCACATGATGGGAGGTTAACTGCCCGGTGCCTTAGTTTTCCTCATACATAAAGAAGCGACAATACAATGGTTTAATTAATCTTTGTGATTATGGAGGAAATGAACTTGAAGAGAATAAAATACAATTAAGCACATGGTAGTCTTTCTTAAGGTGACTACAGGGTCTCAATTCATTGTATTTTTCTCACAGAATATAAAAGTACAAATCTTTTCCTCTTATGCTTGGCGTGGGGATGGTAGGTAGAAAATTTCTACAAAAAAAAAAAAAAAAAACCCAAAACTAAACAATAACAACAACAACAAAGCATAGATATCAAGTAGAGATTTAATGTTCTTAAAAATTCTTCAGTCATGATTTATGCTACCCTCAAGATAAGGCAACAAACGGAAACTACAGAGGAGGAAGCCAGATGTTACAGTGTGCCTTTTCTTTCATTTCCTTCTCCCGCTAGCTGTATCCCATTCTATTAATACATATTTAATAGGAACATCACTTCAGAATTTTCTAAGAAAAAAATCTGAGAAGGAACATTTTTTAACATAGCCCAGTGCAGTTGTCAAATTATGGACTCCAGAGTCTGGCAGCTTCGGGTCAATTTGTGGCTCTGCATTTCCTGGTTTTGCGACCTTGGGCAGGTTAATTAACCTGTGTGTGTGCCTCAGCTTTCTGATCAATAAAAGGAAATAATAATAGATTTACCTCATGAGTTGTCATTAGGGCTTAAGGAATGAAAACATGTAAAGGACTTAGAGCAGCATCTAGCACATAATAAAACTCAATAAACATTAGCTACCATTGTATTAATATTCTCTTTCATTCCTTCTGATACGGAAAGGAGGCAGGGAAATACTTGGTAGAAGAGGGCGGTCCCCGGTAAAGGCCCCACCCTCCCTCCTGGGCCTACAGCCCTAAATGAGAACTTCACATCTTTGTTTTCCTGCCAGGATGTTGCTGCTTCCAAAACCACCCTGGCCCACCATGCCCCCATCCTGTACCCATAATCTCCCCAAATTCACTGGCAGGGGAGCAGAGCAGTGCAGCAAAGAAGAGAAAAGAAGTGTCTGAATGTTGATGAGGCAGCTGGACGGTAGGAAAGAAGTTTGGCCAGGGACAGCGGAAATCCAGGGGAAGATTATTTTCACACTCCATCCCCTTCCAGCTCCCATCCCATTGACAGCCGCCTCCATCACTCAACAAAACCTCTGCATTCACCGTCCTTGCAGTCCATGTGACCTGATTCTTCCTGGACACCAGACAAGGACCCAGGTACCAAGAGGGCAGGGTGTAAAAGGATGTCACCCTGACTCTCCACTGAGCTGCTTAACATTTAGCTGTCCATGGGCAGCAACAGCTGAAAGAGCATTAATTGTAACACACTCTTAGATGCTACTGTGGGGCTGATGCCTAAAAGCGCTCACCCTGGCCCTGGCACCCACTTGCCTGTGTGCTCCTGATCCCACAAGGGTTGTGAGCATATGGCCGAGTAAGGAGCCACTCGACCACACCCCTCTCTCAAGTCCCATGAAGCGGGTCAGGGAACTCTCCTATCTCACTTCTACATCTCTATTCGCTGCTCTGCTTTTTATTTACATTACTATCTTCTAATTGCTCAAAAGAAGGCTAGGGTTTGTTTGGGGGTGGGGGGTGGGGGGAAGAAAACTTTGCTGTCTTACAATTTGCTTCTCTTAAGTACAGTTCCTATATTAATCATAAAAATTGTTGACACTTTTACGGGAATTAGAGGCAAAATGACAGAACAAAGTCTACCTGTGCATGCGCCTGCATGTGCACACCCACCCCCATGGAGTAAAAATGAAACCTAATGGTGCTAGAAGAGAAAGAGCAAGACATTATCTTCAAATATCACTTAGGGAATTGAAGAATAATACAGTTTAATAATAATATTTTACATGAACAAATTTCCCCTCTTTTGAGAAGAGCTTAATGTGCTTAATTTGCTTTTCATTTATATTAATCATTTCTTATCTCTATTAAAGCACTTATCACATGGTATTGCAATTTATCTATTTATACGTCTATCTTCCCTACTAGACCATGAAACCCTTGAAGACAGAGGCTCAATATGATTCATCTTTCTGACCTCAAGTCTAATATAGTGCCCCAGAAAATCACAGATACTCAATTAATATTTCTTGAATAAACAAATGAATAAACTCCTCTATCATATTGTTGGTCTAATTAGTTTCCATTATAGATAGTTCAAATTACATATGCTTTAAGCAGGCCTATAAAGTTATAAAAATCTACAGTTGTAATTTAAGCAGTAAATTTTGCAGTGTTCCAAAAAAGAATGCTTTTTAATAGAATCTGGTCACAGGTTTTTGAAATACTAAACTTCTTGGTAGTCCAAATTTTGGACTTGGTAGTTCAAAGTTTTTGAGGAAAATTAGCCATGTCATTAAGAGATAATATCTTACCCTCTTTGGGCCATTTCAGATGGTAACAACAGGAATTTTATTCCTGCTGTTCCTTCACCCTACAGACATACCCCATTTGCAGTTCTCTCTCTATCGGGCTGGTCTCGTTCTCTCCCTAACAGGGACTCTGGTCCTGAGAAAGTATTACTAAAAAGTGCCATTCTCAGAAGGGGTAGTTTAGTAACAGTGCCAGTTTGAACCTACTTTTCTTGCTCTTGGTCCAGAATTTCTGCCTGTATTTTGACCCCCTTCTACTTGGACCCTTAAGGTCTATTTTTTCTTTTCCCCTCTTTGCCTAGAGTCTTTAGGTCTCCCAGCCTGTCTTGTGTTTCTGATCTTTGATTTTCCTGAGAATGGCCCAGTCTCTTTTTGCTCTATACTTGAACTTACATCTCAGATTGTAAGATCACACAATGGTTACACTGGATAAAAGCTTAAGAGTCAAACAGATGAGGAATGTAAGGACTAGAGAAGTGCAGTGACCTACACTAGGGTAACCCAGCAACTGAGTGTGAGTGCCAGAGCTGGATCTAAGCTCCCTTGTTTTCGTGTCCAGCCCTTTCCCATTACATGATGAAGATCTGGTTAACTTGTTCACACGAATGTTAAAACTGAAGGCTCTACTTCTTCACCTGGCTTACACTGTAGGTCCTGATTGACTTCTTGTCATAATTTCAGGGATTCGGGTTAATTAGAACTTTCACATCACTTCCATTTTCTTGGTTTTTATCAACAGCTGGGCCTGCTCTTTTTTTGTCTTTTCTAGCTACACTTTGGAAGACTTGGCACTGAGAAAATTCATGTGGTTACTACACACTGCCTTAAGACATTACAGAGTCCCCCTAGGCTTCAGGGGAAAGACCAGAACATGCACAACCAGCAGATGCAATCTTTCAACAAATGCTCGCATGCAGACTATGGACCACTGACTTATGCATGTAAAGAGATTTCTCAAAGAAACTTATATCGTCTTTTATTTCTGATCAGAAAATCTCCTTGATTTTCTACATTTACTTGGACGACTTGCCTAGTTTGAAGCTTTAATATTCCAAATCTCATCCTCTGTCAGTAATTTCTGTAATTATTCCTTGCTTTTTCTTGACCTACTCTCTATCGTGTTTTTCAAACCATGTATTGTGACATGTTAGTAGGTTGTGGAATCAGTTTAGTGAGTTTCAATAATTTAAAAAAAAAATCAATAGAAAAGAAAGGGAAAATAGAATAGATCATGCATAGAAAGGTAAACATTGCTTTGGGAAACTTTTAAATATAGATACAACCTATATATGAGTATGAATAGATGTATGTGTATATCTTGATACTAAGTAGAATGTATTTTTTTTTTTGTAGGTCATGATCAAAATCACTTGAAAGCCACTGACCTAGTCTGTATTTACTTCTAGTGAGAAGATATGAAGTCAGGATGTTATTTTTCTTAGGAATTCTTCAGTGATTTTCATTCTCAACTTGTAAAATCAAGTGTATTTTCAGAAACAGGAGGAAGAAAACAGGGCTCACAATAACTGCTTTAGCTCTAGGTTGCACAGAAAGTGTGCAATCAGATTTCTAATGCTATTCCAGTGAACTGAAAGTCTAAATCAATTTTTAAAGATACGATTTATATGCAACTTTTCAGAACACCAGATACTGCATAAAAGAAGGTGCATGTATTCTCCTGCCAGCTTTAGTTAACACCTGCAGATCAGTCAATTCCTAGCTCTCTATGGTGCTTTTCTTCTTTGCATATTGTTCTGCTACTCTTTTACTACATTAAAATCTTAAAATATTTGACTAGTATCTCTGGAGAATATAATTACTGTGGATGTGTGCTTGAGATACTCTTATCTACTTTGGGGAAGGTAGGGGCAAAAGAGATGAAGGGAAAAATTGCTGTGTAAATCCTTTATGTGTCTGAAAAGTAAATTAGCAAAGAAGGAATGGAAAAAGAGTAAAGAATGTCCTTAGACTGATGATTTTAAAACCAGAAAGCAAAGTAGCTTCCAGCCACCCAGAGTGTAAAGTTTTTAATGCTTTGTTTTCTCATATTTAAAGGAAACATAGGCAAACAAAATATATAATTAAAAACAATGAATAGAAATGACCTTTTCTGAAGATTAGAGATGAAAAGGAATGCAGACATAATTAAAGATCTGAGGAGAGGAGATGGTTGTAAATCAGTCATTTCCATCACACTCAAATGTGATTTATAGAAAATTACAGCTGTTTCTGGCACCAGACCGGGAACGGCTGGAGGAATGTTCCCCCCATCCAAACACCCAACCTTATTTTTAAATGTTTGTTTGAGTGACAAATTTCTTTCTCAGTGGTTAAAACAAAACTCTATGAACCAGAAAATACGTAAACTCCAGATAGCTATGGCAGGATGCATACCACCAGATAGGCAGGTCCTGCAACAACCCCTCAACTCAGTTCTCTCCAGCTCTCAAAGGATGAGTTGATTATTATTCTTAAACTAACAAGGGAGACCCCTGTGTTATTCTGCCACCAAGAATAGTACAGGAAGAGTCACAAAATTTAGAGAGGTAAAAGGCCTGAGACATTGTCTAACTTTTTTATTTGGTCAATACAGACATAGTTGCTTAGGAAAATGAAAAGACCTCTTCAAATTTATCCAAGTATCAATGGTAAAATGAACTCGACTCACTACTAGGCCAGTTCTATAAACCATTAAGCACCCCAGATTTGTTTAGATAAACAATTTAACTCTGATAATTTTAAAAAGAAAGTGCATGTTTTGAATGAACCAAAACACAAGATCATGTTCCCCATAGTTATTAAAACTGAAAGGACATTTTACAAAAGGGACATTCACTTTATGTCCAGCCAAGTCCAATGTTAAGACCATTAGGTTAGTCACGTTGGTCAGTGATGCTAATTCATTTGCCCAAGTTCACACAAAACGTAAGAGGTGGAGTTTGAGACTCTGGTGTACTTGATTCCAAAGGGCATTCTTTAACCTCTGTGTTCTGCCAACATGAAATTAGCAGCAGCGGATCTGAGGACTAAGGTACAGATACGAACATAATCTAGCTGCTAACACTTAAGTCTCATAATGTTCTAGAGTAAGATGTGGTTGGACAATGAGAGATATTACTTTTATTTATTAAAGTTTATCAAAAGTGATTCTAGTTTTGACACCACATGCCAGAGTTGTGCGCATCAGGCAATCCTCAAGTTGTATAGCCTTTGGAAATATGTTGGCTTTTTCTGAATAAAGATTTCATAGTATTTACTGCAGCCACAAACTCAAAACCAATTTCAGTAGGTTGACTATAGTTACAAACCAAGGTACAGTGCAGACAGTACCTCGTTATAAACACTGTCTTTCCTGTGCTTCACTTGTCTTATGAGAGAAAGGGAGCTTTCTCATAAAGTTCTGACCCTGTTCATCTTCAAAGGTACCCTTAATTCCAATAGCAAATTTTGCTACAAATGACTTCAGCTTATAACATTTCCTATTTACTCTTAGCATGATTTCTTACTCTTAAAAATATATATAATGAAGTAAGACACAATTGTAAGAGAAAATAAAATAAGTCTCACAGTGAGATAGTGTTCCTCTTCATTATTCTTATTAGGACAATTTCTCTTATCAAAGCTACTTTCCTTTGGCCACAGAACGGGCGCTTTTATTCTAGCTAGCAGGCTATGTTGTCAATTATTATTTCTGGCCCTTCTAGTATCTATCTTCAAGTCAGTCAGATGAAAGTGTTCCACTTAAACAAATATCAGAGTGGCACCATTACTATGGCAACCAGAAACAAGAGCTTTCTAAGATGGAAAAAAAAAAAAAAAAAAAGTCAATGAGGAAGGAGAGGTATTATTTATTTTGCATTAAATAAAGTGCATGCAAGTGTAATCGTTGAAAAAAGCCTAGAATATTAAGAAGAGATAATAGAATAGCCTCCCTCAAACCCACCCTCACACTTTACCTGCTTTTCATTATTGTGAGCAAAATCATAATCCTTCAGTGGAAGAATTGAGCTATCTTTCATGAGGACTACCAAATAATATCAATTATTTCAAGCCATTTACTATTAAAAGTGTTGTAGAGTTCATTTGGAAAATAAATGCACATATGCGCTACGTATTTATCAAGGAGATATTGATAATAAGAGCTTATGACTCTCAGCTGAGTTCCTAAAAATCCAATTTTCAATCATCTATAGATCAAACATCAGTCCACATCTGAATCTCGGTAGCCTTGTTTGAGACTGGAGAAAGGGATTTCAATTTGCCCATGGAGCTTTCTTTGAGAGCACATTTCAGATGTTAGTAGGCATCAAGCTTGAACATCTTAGTGGCTGAATTTCAATTCCTTTAAATTTGTTTTTAAATCAATTCTAGTTACATATTTATACATTTCATATGTTTTTATCTCCCATCATGCCTTCTTTCAAAATTAGTATAAAATAATACACCATAAAGACCAGTTGTATTTCTAACATGTCTACACACTTAAATATATTTAGTGTTCTTGCCAGCACATATTTTGAAATCTTGAGGCTGAAGGGATGTTATTGTTTAGGTGTGTAATACAGATATTTAGAAAAAAGCTCATACTTTATTGTTCAGAATATCATTATTGTTATTGTCCTGGATAAATTAAATGTAAAACTAGAAGCACTAGTGAGAAAACTACTGATTTATGCTTTTCTTCTAAAATAGAGTTGTACAACTACCTCTCTGTGACAAGGACCCTGCTGTCTTGGTGACACAAAGAGGGTAAGAAACGAGGAGATTGTTTCCTCTCATTTGTTCTTCAAGATTCTCTAGACACTGTTTTCTGGTGCCATGGAAATTTCTAAATGGGAGCATCAGAGACACACTTCACAGAAATTGTCCCCACCTACTGATTTAGGGAACAGGATAGTCTTGGCCTGAAACAAAGACCAACAAAGAAATTCGCTAGTGATTCAATATTCACCCATGTTTTATTTTGCCTGAGTGAAAAAATCTTGCTATTTCAAAATAAAGTTTTCAGTTTAAACACACCTTAACACAAAGTGTAAAGTACACTCCTCTGATGATGTTAAATAGATAATTTGTCACTTTCCACAGAATCGTCAGTCCTGTAAGCACTGCCTAGGGAGGAAATGTAAGTAGAAGAGCCGATAAATGCTAGTAAATTATTTCTTTGTAAGAATTAGGCCCAGGCACCTGGCTGTCATGAAACTCTTGCCCCTTAGCCTAGGCTAGCAGCTTTAGACTTGCCATCATAAAAGGTACAGGGAAAGAGCTGATGAGTGTTGTAATAGTATGAAAAAAGCAATAAACAGAAGTTAGAAAACTCAGTTTCTCATTTCCATTCTTCCTGCTTTTCTCTGTGAGTGTGGTGGAGTAATATCTTTCAAAGCAAAGCAATATCTTTGGAGCTAACAGGAAAGATCATGTATTTCGGGTTTTTGTTTTGTTTTGTTTTGAATAAGAGTTACATGAATTATCAGTTCCAGAATATTAATCTGAAAAGGGTTCTGGGGCAAATAATTTTGGGAAATGCTAGGTGACCCAAAGTTAAATAGGCCTCTTTCCTGTGGGAATTCTCAGGGCCATTCATAAGGTAATTATGTTGTGATTCTCTAGAAGGAAATTAAATATGCCATTTTCCCCAATCATGTTTGGCTACATACTTTTCTTTTCTTTTTTCCCTTTTTGAGACAAAGTCTCACTCTGTCTGGAGTGCAGTGGTACAATGTTGGCTCACTGTAGCCTCTACCTCCAGGATTCAAGTGATTCTCATGCCTCAGCCACCCCAGCAACTGGGATTGCAGGCAAGCACCACCACCATGTTTGGCTAATTTTTATATTTTTAGTAGAGATGGTGTTTTGCCATGTTGGCCAAGCTGGACTCGAACTCCTGACCTCAAGTGATCTGCCCACCTTAGCCTCCCAAAGTGCTGGGATTACAGGCATGAGCCACTGTGCTCAGACGTACATAATTATTTTAATTAAAAATCTTGAAAGATGATGTTTCTAAGAATAAACTTTGAGAAGGTTGATTTCATCTAAAATGTTTGCCTTATTTAGAGGAAACGGATGCCTAGAAAGCTTAAATGATTTGATGAAGAAGCCAAAGCTGAGAAAAAAGGCTGTGAGGATCCCAATGCTGAACCTTGCCATCTCTCATAAAGCTTGCTGAGAGGTTCTATTTCAGGTGAACCAGCATCACCCTTCTTCTTCTCTCCATAGTAAAGAAGTCTAAAGTTTAACATAAACCTCCCCTATGATCCAATTACTCTTCTCCCAGCTATTACCCAAGAGAAAAAAAGAGATTCTGTCCACATAAACAATTCTACATGAACGTGCTTATCAATTTTAGTTCTAATAACCTCAAACTGGAAAGAGCCCACATGTTCATCATAAATGAATGGATCAATAATATGTGGTATATCCGTACAGTAGAAGAGAACTCAGAAGTAGAAAGGAATAGATGTTTGATACATGTAACAACAAGGATGAATTCTCAAAGTCATTATAAGTGAATGAAGTCAGACAAAAACCACTGCAAACTGTATAATTCCATATACATATAAAATTGTAGAAAGTTCAGATTAATCTATAGTGACAGAAAACAGATCAATGGTTATCTATAGGCAGGAGAGGGCAAAGAAGGGCAGGAGGGAGACTGTATTAGTCCATTTTCATGCTGCTGATAAAGACATACCCAAGACTGGGCAATTTACAAAGGAAAGAGGTTTAATGAACTTACAGTTCCTCATGGTTGGGGGAGCCTCACAATCATGGCAGAAGGGAAGGAGGAGCAAGTCACATCTTACATGGATGTCAGTAGGCAAAGAGAAAGCTCATGCAGGGAAACTCCTCGTTATGGAGCCATCAGGTCTCATTAGACTTATTCACTATCATGAGAACAGCACAGGAAAGACATGGCCCCATGATTCCATTACCTGGCACCAGGTCCCTTCCACAACATGTGGGAATTCAAGATGAGATTTGGGTGGGGACACAGTCAAACCATATCATTCCTCCCCTGGCCCAACCCAAATCTCATGTCTTCACATTTCAAAACAAATCATGCCTTTCCAACAGTCCCTTAGAGTTTTAACTCATTTCAGCATTAACTCAAAAGTCCACAGTCCCAAGTCTCAACTGAGACAAGGCAAATCCCTTTCACCTATGAGCCTGTAAAATCAAAAGCAAGTTAGTTACTTCCTATATACAATAGGGGCTACAGGAATTGAGTAAATACAACCATTCTAAATGGGAGAAATTGGTCAAGACAAAGGGGCTACCAACCCCACATAAGTCTGAAATCCAGCAGGGCAGTCAAATCTTCAAACTCCAGAATGATCTTCTTTGACTTTATGTCAAAGAAGGTCACCCAGGTCATGTTGATGCAATAAGTATGTTCCCATGGTCTTGGGCAGCTCTGCCCCGTGGCTTTGCAAGGTATCACCCCCTACCTGGCTGCTTTCATGGGCTGGCATTGAGTGTCTGCAGCTTTTTCAGGCACATCATGCAAGTTGTTGGTGGATCTACCATTCTGGGGTCTGGAGGATGGTGGCCTTCTTCTCACAGCTCCAGTAGGTGGTGCCCCAGTAGGGATTCTGCGTGGTGGCTCTCATCCCATATTTCCCTTCTGTATTTCCATAGCAAACATGCTCCATGAGGACCCCACCCCTCCAGCAAACTTCTGTATGGGCATGCAGGTGTTTCCATACATCTTCTGAAATCTAGGCAGAGGTTCCCAAACCTTAATTCTTGACTTCTGTGTACCCATAACCTCAACACCACATGAAAGCTGCCAAGGCATAGGGCTTGCACTCTCTGAAGTCATGGCCTGAGCTCTATGTTGGCCCCTTTCAGCCATGGCTGGAGTGGCTGGGACATAGAGCACCAAGTCCCTAGGCTGCACACAGCACATGGACCCTGGGCATGGCCCACTAAACCACTTTTTCCTCCTAGGCCTCTTGGCTTTTGATGGGAGGGGCTACTGTGAAGACCTCTGACATACTCTGGAAACATTTTCCCCATTGTCTTTGGGATTAACATTCGGCTCCTCATTACTTATGTAAATATCTGCAGCCCGCTTGTACTTCTTCTCAGAAGATGAGATTTTCTTTTTTACTGCATTGTCAGGCTATGAACTTTCCACACTTTTATTCTTTGCTTCCCTTATAAAACTGAATGCCTTTGACAGCACCCAAGCCACCTCTTGAATGCTTTGCTGCTTAGAAATTTTTTCTGCGAGATACCCTAAATCATTTCTCTCAAGTTCAAAGTTCCACAAATCTCTAGGGTAGGGGTAAATTGCTGCCAGTCTCTTTGCTAAAACATAACAAGAGTAACCTTTGCTCCAGTTCCCAACATTCCTCATCTACATCTGAGACCACCTCAGTCTGGAGTTTACTGTCCATATCATTTTCAGCAATTTGGTCAAAGCTATTCAACAAGTATCTAGGAAGTTCCAAACTTTCCCACATTTTCAGGTCTTCTTCTGAGCCCTCCACACTGTTCCAACCTCTGCCTGTTATGCAGTTCCAAAATCACTTCCACATTGTGGGTTATCTTTTCAGCAGTGCCCTGCTCTACTGGTACCAATTTGCTGTATTTGTCCATTTTCACACTGCTGATAAAAACATACTTGAAACTGGGCAATGTACAAAGGAAACAGATTTAATGGACTAACAGTTCCACATGGCTGGGGAAGCCTCACAATTATGGTGGAAGTCAAGGAGGAGCAAGTCACCTCTTACATGGATGGCAGCAGGCAAAGGGAGAACTCATGCAGGGAAACTTCCCTTTATAGAACCATCAGATCTCATGAAACTTATTCACTATCATGAGAACAGCACGGGAAAGACCTGCCCCCATGATTCCATTACCTTTCACTGGGTACCTCCCATAAAATGTGAGAATTCAAGATGAGATTTGGGTGGGGACATAGCCAATCCTTATCAGAGACATTACAAAGAGGCATAAGAAAACATTTGGGGATGATAGAAATACTTACTACCTTGCTTGTGCTGTGGTTTCACAGATGTGTACACATGTTAAAACTAATCAATGTGTACACTTTAAATATAGGCAGTTTGTTATATGACAATTACAATTCAATAAAACTGTCTTAAAAAAGAAAAAATTAAAAGGACTAATATTCTTTTGCCCAAACTGGGAAACTCACTAGGGAAAAGAATAAAGTTTTTTTTTTGGAATTATAAACTTGAATTGTCCTCCTCTTCCCCATGACAGACTTCCCACACAATTTCCAGTGATAGATATACAATTGTGCCTGTCAGAAAATCCTCAGAGCCATGAGAACCTCTCTTTTTCTCCCCTGTGCTAGAGGACACAGTGTCTACAGAACAGAATTGTTGATTTTCTCTTTCTAAATGGTATCTCTATGAATTACTGCAGTGTGTGTATAAAGGCAGCTCTCAGCAATTAGTTCTCTGCTGTGCGCCCAGCTCTAACCTTTCCTCATGTGAAATTTCATTGTTGCTCAAATGTATTAGAGCTGCCTTTTCCAAGAACAGTTTTTCCAGTAACATCCAAACATAAAAGAGCTTCTGGTGTTCAAAGGATTGACTCAGAGATATGTTTTCTTGTTAATTGACATAGTTACTGAGCATCATCAAATTTTAGAAATTCTGTCGAAAGTGCCTGTTTTCCACATTGATATGGTGTTCTCCATGAGGGAGCAGTGACAAGATTAAAGTGTTGCACTAGTAAACTCAGATCATATCTGTATTCCTATCATTTGTGATGTGTTTTTAAATAAAATTAATCATTTTAATACAGTAATTTTAAATTAATGTGAAAAGATACATTTTATTATTGTTCATAGTCTGCTAGACAGAATAGGCCAAAGTGCATTTGAAGAGAAATGTTAACTCTCACAAAATCTATTAAAGGAAAACAGTTTAGGAAGAGATATCGAAGTACAGAAAGCCAATGGAAGTAGAAAAAGCAATGGGTTGGGGGGATGAACCACTGATTTTGAGTCTTAGCTTTGCCATTAATTAACTGTGAGGCCTTGGGCAAAGTAGTTTCCTCTTTGGGACACAGATTCCTCATCTGTTGAATAAAAGGTTACAATAAATGTTCCAAAAATTCTATCCAGCTCTCCACTAAGGATTAGTACCTTCCTCATGGTATAAAATGTGAGAGAGAGAAAAAACTATATTGTCCTTACTTTTAGTTTTCTTTTAGTTATACGACTTTACAAAGCTGTAGATTATGTATTTATAAATATAAATGTGTTGTTACAAATATTCTGGCAATATCAAATATAGTGCCTAATTCCGCCCATTAGCTATAGTTAAGGTATTGAGGACAAGTATTTGTTCTGCCCTGACAAAATGGAGTTTACTATAGGAATAGTAAAGTAAACATGAGAAACTCTATTAAAGAACAACAGCTCATAAGATAATTCAATTAGATAATTCAGGTTTGAAATAACACCATCATCCTGGCAATTTGGAAACACTGATGACATGACAATTCAGTACCTGGAGCTTACCATGAAAATGTTTTGTTTAGACTGGGTGCTTGTACGTGTATGTACTACACAGAATCTAAACAATGTTCACAGCCTAGTCCCTTTATATTCCTATGACCCGTTAAAAATAAAACACAAAGACTAGCCTGGCCAACATGGTAAAACCTTGTCTCTATTAAAAATACAAAAATTAGCTGGGCATGGTGCCACACACCTCTCATCCCAGTTACTCAGGAAGATGAGGCAAGAGAATCACTTGAACCCGGGAGATGGAGTTTGCAGTGAGCAGAGATAGTGCCACTGTACTCCAGCCTAGGCGACAGAGTGAGACTCCATCTCAAAAATAAAATAAAACTTCTTTATTTTCCATGCCATATTATTTACTCATTGGCTGTTAGTGTTACAAATATAATTTCTTTTTTCAATGAAACTGTAAAACATTTTCTGAGTATAATGTCATGTGGAATTATGGAAAATGCTGGAAAAGTGATCACAGATTGTCATTAAGTGACACGCAGAAATTATTCATCTTAGTAGTTTCATAACAGCCATCCAGCATACAGAAGGTAATAAAATAATTTTAGTGAACCCTCACGAATAATCATTTCTTCCTAAAAACTCCTAAGGTATGAGTTGCTGGGCTTTTCAGAATCAGTCAGTTCTTCCTCCCTACCTTCCCCCTTTCTTCTCCCTTTCCTTCCTTCCTTCTCTCCCTCCCTCCTTCCTTCCCTTCCTTCTTTTGGAAATGTTTAGAACTTTACATTTTGCATAATTATTTTCCAGAAATTTCCATATAAGAATTTGCTGTACAAAGGAATTTGAAACAATGCCCAAATTTTCCCCACAGGTGATCTGTATCCTCCTGTTGCAGCCTGTCTTCTTCTTGGCATGGTTACTGATTGAGCCTGTATGCAGGGGCCTGGAAAGACCTGCTTTTTGTTCACTGTTCAAACAAACTCATTTTAATAGCAGCACATATAAAATAATACTTTGAAATTTAATTTATCTCTTGTAATGAAGCTGCCAAGAAAAAGCTCAAGGTAAAAGCCAGACTTTTTTTTTTTTTTTTTTTTTAAAAAAAAAACAGAGTCTATAAGACGCTGACTTGCTCAGCCCCCCTGCAGTACCCTCTCTGACAGGCATCTTACACTCCATCCATACACCACCACTTACAGCCCTCATCAAATGCCTCCTGCCTTTGTGCCATGTGTGTGTGCACTTTACTGTGTGAAATTTAATTCTCCTCTCCTTCTTCTCTCCCAGCCATTTCTAAGATTTAACAATCTACAAGTCTTAATTCAGGGCTTCCCCTCTAGAAAGTCTAAGTCTAACCCTACAACCCACCACCAGGACATGTGTCTTGCTCTGTGTTCCCATCTTGTACATATGAGAATCATAGCATCTATCTCTCTGAATTATAATTATCTCTGAGAATACCTGCATCTCCCCAATAGACAGTGATGTCTGTTTTTTAGATCTGGAATTTTGTTTTCACTCTCTCATCTCCAGAGCTAGACACATGCCTCACCCTTAATAGCCACCAAGTCAATTTTGGATGAATGAGTCAATACATGAATAAACCACCTAACTAATTTAGAGTTTTAATGTGTAAAAGAAAACTCTAATAGGAATATTAGAGAGAGTTCACGATATTCTGAAATACTGTCATTAACATAATAATAGCTCATCTTTATTAGCTCTTATTCTTGAATATGTTCAATGCCATGTTTCAAGTTCTTCATATGAATCATGTCATGTATTCCTGTAAAAACCCAATATGGTGGTGCTATTCCTTACTATTCCTATCCTCATTTTGCATGTGAAAATCTGAGGCTAAAGTAAGTTTGGGAACCTGCAGAACCTTGGGCAGAAAGAGGTGGCAGCTTTCAAGCCAGGCAGTCTGACTCCAGAGCTCATACTTCCAACTATTAGCAGACAGAGCCTGCCTAGACAATTACTAGAGTTGTCAGCAGTTTGGTTATGCTCTGGCCAGGTATACACTGAGATATAGCAACTGCAGTATAGAACTTGTCCAAATGAGGTCACTGAACTCTTTCCAAGAACCAAAACATCATTCAGGCCCAAATCAAGAATTGTCCAGTCCAGTGTTATAGAAATCTACACAAGCAATACTTTTATTAGCATTTTGTCTTTTCTTTGAGACAGGGTCTCACTCTGTCACACAGGCTACAGTGCAGTACCACCATCTCAACTCACTGCAACCTCCTGTCCCAAATCAGGAATTTTCTAACAGAAGACTTGAACATAAGATACTGTGAAAAGCACATAGAGTAAAAAGATTGGAGACATATCTGCCACTCACTAGTCAAGTGACCTTGGCTATATCATTTAATCTTTCTCAGCCTCAGTTTCTTTAGCTATAGGATGGGGTAATAATAGATTCTCTACTTTCAATATCAAAGAAGATTTTGAAAAATGGTAAAATGTGTCATTATGGAGATATGAAAGATATGTAAAGTTTTGAGAAAAATCATCTAATCATGTCAACTATCTATACACATATACTATCTATAACTATTACCAACTATGGGACATCCTTAAAAGTTTTCTAGGAGAATTGAGACATGTTTGTGAAAAATGTCCCACTCTTATGGCCTGAATGTATTACCATATCTCGTATAAACTGTTATCTTCTTCTAGATGACTTGTGTGTGTGTGTGTTTCAGCCCTTTAATCAAAAGCACAGTACATATGCAACTCTGATTATTTAAAATTAAGTTGCTGAGGTCAGAGACACATTAGGAATTTTAAGATAGTATGAGAATCATTCTCTTTCTTCTTCCTACTCCTTCATATCTGCTCAGTATAATATCAGACAAGCATGTGTAGCAATAGCATTTGTTTTGATAATGACAACAGCAAGAACATTTGTACGTGCAGTTTTAGACTGTGGGCTCATCTCAGCATCAGGCAGCCTTGGTCAAGGGAAGAAAAATTCCAACCCTGAGTTATAGAGCCGATTTTGGCAACAAGCACATTTTACACACCAATTAGACAAATTGTTAAATGATTTTAGATTAAATTAAAGAGCAAAGTAGCACTCAGGATAAATTTGAAAGGACAGAGGAAAAACCTGAATAAAAAAGAAGCATGGGAAAAAGAAAATGAGAAGACAGGGAAACTCAGGGAAAGAAAAGACACAAGAATGAGAAAAAGAATTTAAAAACCCACAAAGATGTGAAAAAAAAACAAGTCACCAGTACCTGTTTGGATGGATAGTTGAAGGGGTTCCCTGAACACCACTGCTCTCCCAATTTCCAAAGACAGATTCGCAAATTAATACAAGCCGAGCATAAATTTGCTGACTGTGGTGGCGTGGAGTCACCGTGGACCTCATCAGCATTGCTAAACACCGCCCGTAACCTTTCCATTATCAGTGAGGGTCTGCTCACCACCAGGCCCAACTGCTCCAATAATTTCAATTACTTTCTCTGACAAATTTTATGTTTCATGTATTTTAGTGACCTGATAATTATGATCTCTCTCATTTCTCGCTATCGAGCTTAATGGGTTCCAGCATGAGTGTGCAGTTTCAGAAATGAAGTTCCACTTGAATTCACAAGTTATTATCTACTTTCATTAATGGAATTGGAAAAGAGAGAGTGGAAAAGAGATAAAGAATGAGGAAGTAGGAAGAGATGAGTGAGCAGGAGGAGGAAAGAATAAAAGAAAACAAAAGGCCAGGATTTGAGAAAAAAAACAAAAACCAACTAACAAAAAAAACCAATGAGTAGAAGGGAAGCTGGGCTAAGTATAAATAAAAGTAAAAGTGTGTGGACAACCCTTTTTAATGCAAAAAGCACTAAATATATTATTTCCATGACTAAACACATGACTAGGAAGAAGCAAAGTGTGTTCGATAATTCCCAAGCATGGTATCTAGACCACACTGGGTTTGAAGAACATGGTTACTTTACTTACCAGCTGTGTGATGATACGCATATTATATAAATCATTGAGATTCATCTGTTTTCTTTCCTTTTCATGCATGGGGGTGAGTGTGTATGCATATGTGTGAACAAATGTTTATGGAATGACAATAATCTATAAGAAATTGTACTAATGTAGGGAGACTAGCACTTTTAAAGGTTGTAGAGCTGGAGAGAGAGATGTATATGCACCTCTGCTTGCCTGGGCATTGATTCAACTTTCCTCCCACGTGAGAATATAACTTCCCTCCCACTGTCTGGCACAAGAGATGAGCGTGTGCAATTTTGAAAGCACTCTGAGCAACAGAAGCACAGTAAAAAAGATTGTATCAGTTCCATGTGACTATCATGGAAGCCCCAAAAGGAAAACAAACAAACAAAACAAAACAACAACAAAACGTGATGCAGCAAGACATCAAGGAGCTCAGATCTGTCAAAACCTCATGAAGCCAATATCACCAACAGCTTTATGTCATCTGTTAGTGTGCAGATATGCTGCAACAGGTCCCGACTTGCCAAGCTCTATGATTTTTGGCCTAATAACTGAAAACTTAATCTAATCTTACAGTGGAGTTATGTATGCCATCTCTTATAATCAAACTTTAATCCATCTGAAAAGAGGTAGCTAAGGAAAGTGGGATGTAGAGAGATGAAGAAGGATTCCCTTACCTTCAAGAAGCTAACTATCTAATAGGGAGATAAACAAGTGTAATAGAAAATCAATGTGAAAAATGCTGTAAGAATGACACATAGCAATCAGACAGGTTTAAGGAAGGAAAATGTGGTATTTATTTAGAAATACTCTCTTTTAATAAGGGCCCAAGTCTTAAGCCAAAAGAATAAATCTCTAGTTTTACAATTTCAGGCATCAATGAGCTACTTGGGAAAATAAAAGGAGGATTACAAAGTCCTTCCCTCTATCTCTAAAAATACATCACATGGATGGCAGGAGCTGGGCCCTGTACTGCAGGCATTTAAGATGATAAAATGATAAAGATTTATGAAAAATACTCGAAGAAACTTTGGAATTAAACATTTAAAAGGTAACAAAAAGCAGCAGAAGTGCAAAATAATAATAATAACCATACATGGAAACAGCTGAATCGGTGAATCATTTAAAATGTTTCACCCTGTATTCTGCAACTGAAAACGGTATCTGTTTTCTCAAATGAACCTAATAGGGACCACTGAAAGATGGTTCATCTTCTTTAGTTTAGTTAAAATGAAGTAAAAGTGACTGCCGTAGTTAACACTGACCGAAGGACTAAAAGAAAATAACTTATGAATTCGAGAATGTGCTCCTTACTTACCAAGTACCTTTCTGCAAAGCCAACTAAAGACAATTGGAAATTTCTTAAGGTTGTCTACATTTTTCCGTGAATACATTGAAAAAGACCATTCTCTAGGAGGCATTTGGTCAGTTTATCAGTTGACGGACCCAACCAACTTTTAAGAGGCCCTTTAGCCCCTGTATTTTAACAATGCACCCCCTCCTCCACCCTCAGAGCGAGATGAAAATCAGTACCATTCTAACTTTGAGGCATTATTGTTTTTTCTTTGCTTTGCTTTGCTTTTCACTTTCTTTTCTTTCTTAGCAACAAGCAAGGGCTTATATAGCCTTGAGGTAGAAGGAAGAATGAAGAAGAGGAAGCCCACTCAGTTGGTGCTGAAGTAAACTGTGTTTGAAAGGGAAACTGTCTTCAAATGCAGTCCTACCAGCCTTCGTTTTCAGAAAAAGCACATCCATCTGAAAACCGGGTGCATATCTCTTCTACCGCACGCATTTTGAGTAGTACATAGAATGCAAAGACACATGAGACAACCCTGATCTTGAAGCTCCCATGGTGTATCTGGACAAACACATATGCAATTACAACTCCTGTAAGATGTTTGTGCAAAGTGCTGTGGTAGCTAGTGAGAGGAGGTGACAACTAAATGTGTGGCAGGAGAGCAAGTGACAAGCTTCATGAATAGGCCAAATTTCACCTGGACCTTAAAGAATCCTAGGAACTTGCCCTGTAAAGTGAAGGAAACAATTTCAAATGTAAAGAAGGTTCTATACAGCTGCTGTTCTCAGAGTTCATTAAATATTCAGGCAGGCACTGTTTGTCTTACAACCTACTTATAGACAGTCCCCACATTACTACTTGACTGACACAATGTTAATGGCCCAAGAAATGGCTTTTGCAGTAGTTAAAAAAAATTCAAACCAGTTCCAAACCTAGGGACTCTCATGGTTGAGACCCAGTGGAATTTGGCTTCTCTGCGTAACAAGTCTACTTTATCCCAGCAGGATCATATTTAGATTTGAATTAAGAAATTTGAGATTTTTAACCTTCTACTCT
The DNA here is from genome assembly GCF_001698545.2 of Rhinopithecus bieti. Lineage (NCBI taxonomy): Eukaryota > Metazoa > Chordata > Mammalia > Primates > Cercopithecidae > Rhinopithecus > Rhinopithecus bieti. The sequence continues at coordinate 1,249,915 of NW_016819633.1, read as the reverse complement.
CATTATTTTTCACAATGACATACTTTGTCTCAGTTAATTGTGGCAGAGAAGTATTTAAATGTTGAAGTCTAGATAGTAAAGAGAAGGGACTAAATGGAGCCTAGACTTCTTGTGCTCAGAAGTCATCACTCCACTATAGTCTTCCATGGAGACCATGGCCCAAAAACCCAGTTAGCACCCATGAATCCAGAATCTCAGAGGCAGGTCTAAGGTTTCTTTGAGTCACCTGAGCATTTAAGAGTCCTACTGGCTGGGCGTGGTGGCTCACAGCTGCAATCCTAGCACTTTGGGAGGCCGAGGCAGGGGGACCACGAGGTCAGGAGATCGAGACCATCCTGGGTAACCCAGTGAAACCCTGTCTCTACTAAAAATACAAAAAATTAGCCAGGCCTGGTGGCATGTGCCCGTAGTCCTAGCTACTTGGGAGGCTGAGGCAGGAGAATGGCTTGAACCTGGGAGGCGGAGGAAGTCCTGCCTTAATTTCTATCATGTCTTTTTTCCTCATGCTAAGGTCAGCTATTCTGAAATAGTACATAAGGGAATCTTAAAAAGTAGAATATTCTATTTAAAACCAAAGATTCCATAGCCTGCTAAGGCACTTTAAAGAATAAAACCTTTCTCATCTTTCCAGAAAATTGATGGAGAATTTCTTTTCGCCAACTTTGTAGACATTACTCTATGTTTCTCGATCTATAGGCGTATTAAGTTAGGTGAAGCTCAACCTCTTCCTATCTCTGCATCTGAAGACCATGAAGAATCTCTATGTTGGTTCGAAGGTTTTGTCTTTTGTTGTTATTGTTGCTAAGACCATGGGACCAGTTGCCTTCTGTGATTAAGTATAATCTTTTAAATAAAATATGTGCTAAAAATGATCTTTTAACCTTTATAATTATATCATGAATGCTTTTTATATCTTAGTATCAGGATGAATTTTTTATGGATATTTCAAATAAGCATCTGTTGAAACCAACAGTAACAATAAAAGGGTAACAGATGTAGGAATGATGGAGTTGAAGCACAAAAGGTGTAGAGGATGTTTTATAAAGGGTTGATGGGATTTAGAAGTCCTCAGCATCTGCCTCCACCCCTTGGTCCTAGTCCTAGAAGTCCCAGTATATTAATTAGCAGTATGATTTGCCATGTGAAATAATACTTGGAGCATTCATTAAATACTCATTATGTGTCAGGCGCTTTACATAATTTAAGTCTAATTTTCACAAACACATATTTATTACTGGGAAAACAGACTCAGAGGGCTCAAGAGACTTGCCTAGGGTTATAGATTCAACTTAGTGCAGAACAAGGATTTGAACCTATGTATATCTGAATTCAAAACCAGTTTATTTTTCCTTTTGTGCCAAATTTCTATTTACAATATTTTTTAAGGTCAGAAGGAACTCAAGTCCAGCTCTTTCTTCCAGCTAAGTGGTTACAATCGGGTTGCTTAACCACATTTCTTTTTTTTTTTCTTTTTAACACAAAACACAAATCTAAGTTATTCAGGACATTATAATGGCATTTCCATTTGCTTTAAAAGAGATCTTGCTACTAATAAGGGCCAGAGAAGAAACAGAGCTGCCTGACGGTTGGCCAAGTTGAAAGAAGGAGCATGAGAGAGAAGATTCTGTTGCAGAAGTTTGAAACATATAATTTGGAGTCAGAGATATCTCTATTACAGGGCTGTTCAACAGAAATACAATGCAGGCCAGAGATGTAAGCCACATGTGTAATTTAAAATTTCTTAGTGTTCATGCTAAAAAGAATAAACAGGTGAAGTTATTTCAAATAATATGCAATCCAGTGCATCTAAAGGATTATATATTTCAACATATAGTCAATACAAAAAATTCAATGAGATATTTTACATTTTTGTATATGAAATCTTAAAAAAATTCTGGTGTATGTTTTATACTTAGTGCACATCTTTATTCAAAATAGCTACATTTCAAGTGCTCATTAGCAACGTGTGGCTGGAGATTACAGTACTGGAAAGTACGGCCCTCGTCGTTTCAGAAGAAAACCTGAACAGAGAAGGTGGTCCAAAAAAGCTTGCATAAAAATGAACTAATTTCACAATGAGGTGCTTTAGGTGTAAGAACTTACATCCCGATGGTTGTAGAAATGTAAAAACTCCATCGACTGGTAGTGAGGTTGGAGGCCATAGAAGAATAGGGTGCAGTGGAATGAAGGGGGCAGTAAAACAAACACTTGTAGAGCAGGGACTTTACATTCATTGTCTAACACTAATTCAGGGGCTGTTCTCCACATTGCACAAATGAGAAAGCTGAAGCCCAGAGAAATTCATTTACTTACCCATATTTCTACTTTCTACTTCCCTATGAATCTGTAACCAGAAAAAATGAATAGTTTGTACTTATTTTATTCTCATTGTCTGTAGTTAAAAAATAATAATAATATGTAACCTACCAGTTGCCCGGAATCTATGTTGCAGATGTTAGGCAGACACAGGGGGGACTTGGAAAGGGCAAGGTGGAAAGAGGATAGAAAGCTTGAAAAGAACTGTGTTTCAAAGACTGTGTAGCTACAACCCTTAAGCCTTTAAGGTCTTAATAAAGGCAGGAAGCCAGGCCGCAGGCAGCTGTTGTACTACACAGTTGTTATTCTAGGGACATTTACTTGCTGTTCACTTGATACTGTGGAAGACAAAAAGCACAGGACTGAGTTTCACATGTAGTCAGAGAGCACAGGTAAAAGAAACTGAAGAAACTTGAAAATGAGGTTGGTTAAGAATCCCAGGAGTTTCCCAATGGCCTGATCTGGATACTTGAATACTAGAACAGATTCTTACCTGAATTGTACAATCTCAGGATGTCTCTTGGATTGTATTTTTAAATGCAAAATAATGGTCATAGTTTAAATGGCACAAATGAAATGCAGATAATCTGCATTTTGTGAGTATAACTTATAAAATGATCTGCTTACATCATGGTGGTGGTAAGATTGTTCGTCACATTATTTCTGTAAAGTCAACTCTTTATGACAACTTAGAGGAAAAGAAAAGGGGCATCAGGCAGCTCTAATAAGCTTTCTTTCATGAAAAGTGGCTAATAAGGAGAATCACGTTATTTTCAGTTAAGGATCATTGCTGAGGAGAAAGAAGAACCAAATGAGCTGAAGAGTAATCAGGCTCTCTAAAAACGGAATCATAATGAATTCTTATTTCTGTTTGAGTATTTTACCCTTAATTACTTAACTTATAAGATTATGAGAAAGTTAAAAAGTACACTATATGCATTCATTCAAAATTCCTTCGACAACCTTTTTTTTTATTTTTTTATTTATTTATTTTTTTCCCCAGCGTTTACCATGTGCCAAACCCTAGGCTCTGGTTACATAGTAGTGTAAATGGGAAAAAATATCTTTTCCTCTACCCATCTGAGGTACATGGCTGAGACTCCTATAGTAAAAGATACAAGAGAAAACAATACAAATTTGTTTAATGTAAGTTTTACATGACACAAGAGCATCCATAAGAAAATAAAGATCCAAAAAAAATGGTTAAACTTGTGTATTTGTATTTAAAACTTTTTTTTTTTTTTTTTTTTTTTAAGAGAGCCAAGGGTCTTGGCCGGGCCCCGCGGTGGCTCAGCCTGTAAGTCCCAGCACTTTGGGAGGTCCGAGACGGGCCCGATGCACGAGGTCAGGAGATGCGAGACGCAGCCTGGCTAACACGGTGAAACTCCGTCTCTACTAAAAAAATACAAAAAAAGCTAGCCGGGCGAGGTGGCGGACGTCTGTAGTCCCAGCTACTGGGGAGACTGAGACAGGAGAATGGCGTAAACCCGGGAGGCGGAGCTTGCAGTGAGCTGAGATCAGGCCACTGTACTCCAGCCCGGGCGACAGAGCGAGACTCCGTCTCAAAAAAAAAACAAACAAAAAAATAGACAAGATCTTGCTCTGTCACCCCAGCTGGAGTGCAATGGTGCAATCATAATTCATTGCAATCTCGAGCTCCTGGGCTCCAGTAATCCTCCTGCCCTCAGCTTCCTGTGTATTTTTATGCCACGTTCGGTGAAGAGTAAACAGTCATGGAGAAAGATGATGCAGGAAAAAGTATGATTAAATGGTAATAAACTGGGAGAAACTTAGAAAGGACTGTTTGTTCAGATTCTTCTCTGCGACTTGTTTTCAGAGATAGGAATGTTCCTTTCCTCTTGGTATAGGAAGGAACCTCTCACATGAGGGTCTGTCTTATGACCTGCTTCAGGGGAAGGTCAGTATATTAGGCCATTTTTTGCATTACTGTAGAGAAATACCTGAGGCTGGGTAATTTATAAAGATAAGAAGTTTAATTGACTCATGGTTTTGCAGGCTGTACAGGAAGTGTGGTGCTGGCATTTGCTTCTGGTGAGGGCCTCAGGAAGCTTACAATCATGGAGGAAGGTGAAGAGGGAGCAGGCCCATCACATGGTGATAGGGGAAGCAAGGGGAGCGGAGAGGTCCCAGACTTTTAGCCAGATCTCATGTGAAATAAGTGAGGAAGAACTCACTCATCACCAAGGGGAAGGTGGTAAACCATTCATGACGGATCTGCCCTCAGGATTCAACCCCCTCCCACCAGGCTGTACCTCCAACTTGGAGAATCACATTTCAACATGAGATTTGGAGGCAACAAACATTCAAACCATATCAATCAGAAAATCCTTCTTAGGTTTTAAGACTTGCTTCAGGGAAGAAGGGTAGGGGAAGGTCAGAGAGATCTTCTTGCATCTACTTTTTCTCAAATTCCTTTGGTTTAAAATATTTAATATACTAAGATGCCACACTTTGGGGTGGTATGTCCTGAACTCCATCAATAGTGTGGCAAAGGCTGCTAGCTGATCTCTGGACCCATGTCCTCTGCTTGGAAACACAATTAGACTACATGTCCTAACCTTCTTTGTGAAAGGGTGTGGCTATATGACTGAGTACTAGCCAGCGGAATATGGGAAAAGCGTTACCCCTGCTTCTGCTGTTTGTGATTCTTCAGGATCTTTCCCCTACCGTGGTGACCTTGGAAGCTGCATTGAAGATGGTGGAACCACTCTATAGAAAGAGGCAGAATCACCAATTAGAGGAGAGCAATAAGAACACTGGTGTTAGACTTGAGATGAGCTAGAAATAAACTTCTATGTTACAGCTGCCGGTGCTACCTTAACTAATAGATGCCTGAGCAGTGAACTTGCTCTGTGCTCTTTTGGTCTTACAATCTAACAGGAAACGACAATAAGTAAGCAAACCACATAAACAGAGACATTTGGTTTATAGATGAAAATGTTACAGCCTAGACATGGAAGAAGACAACATAAATATTTTAGATTTATAAAAAAGATTAAACTGATGATATGAAAATAATTGACCACTTCATTTTTTATCTTGTTTATTTTTTAAGCTGGGGTCCTGTGATGTTGCCAAGGCTGGGCTCTAACTTCTGGGCTCAAGCAATACTCTTGCCTCACTCTCTCAGGTAGCTAAGATTACAGGGACATGCCACGTAATTTACTTTAGAATAAAGTATCTCTTTTCTTTTATCTTGCCCCTTTCCCCTTTTCAGCACATACACTGACCTCTTTTACCAAGTAAAGTCTGTATTTTGAAACAGTGATAGACTCCAAAGCATTTAGAATAAAAGAAATCACATCTTAGAAATTTCAGTTCACCGTTCTCTTTACCATATGACAATTCTCTTATAAAAAAACTGTGACTGCATCTTTTTCTGAGCAATAATGAAATATTGGTTAGCTTTTTCATTTTCTCCCATACGCATGAATAGAAATGCTGAACACATAGCCTAGTGGTAAAGCAACAGAAAGATGCTGAAGCAGTAATTAAAGAGGTCTAATATCTGCTCCTAATTACTTGGTGTTAGTTAAGGTAGCTACTTCTGGGGCCTTAGTTTCCTCATCTACTAAATTGGAAGTTTGGCTAATTGACCTATAAGATTCCTCCCAGTTCTCACATTTCCAGATTTCCAGCTTCCAACTTTTTTTTTTTTTTTTTTTTCAGGGAATGGAGACAAAAAGCTGGTAGAAATGTGGCTTAAATGCAGTGCTTGGGAGACATTCTGCATGGTTTGCAGGTTTCAAAGATGCAACTCAGTATGTGAGCTGTTACAGGCCTGACATGCCATCCAGAAAAAGATGGCTAAAGGGACACTGGAAAAATCCAGATGATGCAGGGATTCTGTTTGAATTATCCAAAAAACTGCCCAGGAAGACGTGCACTTCAATTATGGTCCATTTGCTTCATTTGACCCCTCTACTTCTGAAATAGGTGAAGTAGGTTACACACACACACACACATTCTGATTCCCCAAAGCTCTGAGCTTTCTGTGTCTTTGAAGCTTCAACCTTTCAAAATAAAACTATATTGTTTTTAACAACTGGGTGTCTCTCTCCAGCTTCCTACCCCCTGCCCAGATTCTGACTTCTCCGTGTTCTACCCCAGTCCCCTCTCAGCTGTCTGGCTCCTGCTGTTGTGCATTGTGATTTAAGGAACTCTATGCTTTCCTTTCCTTACCATGGTGCCTTTGATTCAGATACAGACAGATGCATTATTGATCAGATTTTGGCTGCTGCTCTTAGCTTGCTGGTGCTGTACTAGTAACTAATAAGCTAGTAAGAGAAGATGAGTGAGGAGAGCCGACCGACCTCCTTTTAAAAACCAAGTGGATGACAACTCCACAGCCTGCATCTGGGAACTTTTAATAAATGCTACGTGCTTTCCTGCTAGAATCCCTTTGGTCATTTGGTCAGGCAACTTCACTGTGCACAGGCTGCATGGTCCATATACCAGGCAGTGAAGGGCTGCTTGGATGAAGGAAATGATATTGTCATATAGGGAAGACCATTCTTTGTTCCACAGTGCATAAGTAGCTGTTTTTTTTTTTTTTTTCTAAATGTTCCACATAAAGATCAAAGTATCCATTTTGTACTAGATTTTCTATAATCCTATTTAATATTTGCCACCAACCTACGATGAAGCTATATCATTCCATATGAGGATATTTAGATTGAGAAAACTCATGCACTGGGCACTATGTAAGTTCTCTACCTCTCTTTGTTGAAATGAATCAGGTTAACCTCCCACCTAAAGATCATAGCTGAGGCCTGGCGCAGTGGCTCACGCCTGTAATCTCCGCACTTTGGGAGGCTGAGGTGGGCGGATAACAAGGTCAGGAGATTGAGACCATCCTTGCTAACACGGTGAAACCCCATCTCTACTAAAAATACAAAAATTAGCCGGGCGTGGTGGTGGGCTCCTGTAGTTCCAGCTACTCTGGAGACTGAGGCAGGAGAATGGCGTGAACCCAGGAGGCAGAGCTTGCAGTGAGCCTAGATAGCACCACTACACTTCAGTCTGGGCGACAGAGCGAGACTCCATCTCAAAAAAATAAATAAATAAAAATAAAATAAAATAAAATAAAAATCATAGCAGAGTCATAAGTGAAGCTCAGGTCTTCACACTCTGAACCTATATCCTTCTCTCCTCCGGATACTGGAGGCTGCTCTGCTGGCAATTGTCTCCCGCTACTGATTCTTCGACACCTTTTTTGAGCCCTCAGAGGAATGACTGAAAAGGATACAAGACAAGACTTCTTATCTTACCCAAGGTTCCTCCTTTTTTATTTAATTAATTTTTTTGAGACGGAGTCTCATTCTGTCATCCAGACTGGGGTGCAGTGGCACGATCTCAGCTCATTTCAACCTCTGCCTCCTGAGTTCAAGTGATTCTCCTGCCTCAGCCTTCCAAGTAGCTGGGATTACAGGTGCCCACTACCACGTCCAGCTAATTTTGTATTTTAGTAGAGACGGGGTTTCACCATGTTGGCCAGGCTGGTCTCGAACTCCTGACCTCAGGTGATCCGCCCAACGCAGCCTCCCAAAGTGCTGGGATTACAAGCATGAGCCACCGTGCCCAGTCAGTTTCCTCCTTCTTTAAACATTCAAAGTCCCTATGTCAAACTATTTATCAGATTTTCAGTGTTCATGCCCTTTAACCCAACAATTCTACCATTATAGTTATAGTTCTGCTTGAAAAAGTGTGTGTGTGCATTCGTGTGTGTACATTTACATAGACATATACATACAAGCATGATTATACTAAACTGTAACAGCAAAACCTGAAAAAAACTCAGGGACTACATAAATTATTGTATATCCACAGACTTGAATACTATAAAGTTATTGGAAAAATGAAGAAGATACAGAAATCATAATTTTGAAAAATGTCTAGATTATATTATTAAATGAAAAGCATTTGTATAGGCTAAACTCTTTTTTTTTAATCTATCTACTATCTATCTATCCATCCACCAATCTATTTATTTACCTGTCTATCCAGCCATTCGTCCATCTAGTTACCTATGCTGGTTTATGTATAAGCATTTTCATATTTGCTAAGGGTGTAGATAAAAATCTATTAATAGCAACTGCCACTGGGGAGAGTGATCATGGTAAGGAGAAACTTACATTTTATAGTTTACCTTTGTATGCTTTTAAAATTTCTAACTTTTGCAGATATCGCTTTTATTTTTAAAAGGATGCCACGTCAACTGAAGTTAACTGGGCTCTGATATTTTAAAGAATTTTATTTGTGTTTCAATATCTTTATAAGGCTTGTTTCAAAATGCCCTAATATTGAGAGCTTAATAGCTATATATATGTGTATGTATACCTATATACACATATGTGTGTATATATACATATGTGTGTATATGTGTGTGTGTATATATATATATTTACATGTGTGTGTATATATATATATATATGGTGCCAGTCATCTTTTCATAAAAATGAGTTTTGAAAGACGAAAAGAGAGTCATGGGGCCCTAATTCCCTTAACAGTGAGTGGAGACCTAGGGGATCAAAGGAAAACAATGTGGAGGGAGAGAGGGGCAATGCAGAACTATGAGCTTTTCTGCACTGCACAGAGGTGATGGGAGGGAGGGTTGTACTGGCAATTAGGGAAATTAGATTCTAGCCCTGCTCCACCATTTACTTCTCTCCTGCGCATGCCACTTAACCTCTTCTAACCTCAGTTTCTTCATTTATGAAATAAGGAAATTGTTTTGGATGATTCAGAGGTGCCTTCTAGCTCAGAAACCTATAAAATTCTATGAAACATCATTCTTTCTCCCACCACATAATTGGCAAGATGTGGTAATGAAATAAGAATATAATTTATCTATCAATGCACATTTTTCTCCGTCTTGTAGATGCAAGTAGTTGACAGGTCTTCTTTTTCCCACTTCTCACTTACAATCTGGATACGAGGAGATGGAATTTTCTAGTGTGTGGTACTTTATATTTTGTCTGACCCAGCCCACCTGTTTTTTAAAAAGTATTTCAGGTCCTCTAATGTTATATATTCCAAACCTACAGACATAAAGACAGTCTGACCTGGTCCCTGTCACTCCAGCAGAATGGCATGTGCCCTCATCCTTTTATGCACTTAGCTTGTGGTTATGGAAGAGACAAAGCTGTAAGCCTAGATAAATCACTATTTAAGGATGTGACATATGAAGCCAGTGCAACTTGAAAAATACTTCTTGAGTATCTACCATGTATTTGGCAGTGCTAAGCATTATATATTCAGAGATGAAGGCCTTACTTTGAAGAAGACAGGAGTCTAAACACAGAAGAATTAACACTTGTGTTACAACAATATATCTAAAACCAGGCATATTGATCAGAGCTATGGATGTACAGAGGAGGGAGGCCATTTAGCCTGAGGAAAACTCTTTTGAGCTGGACCTTAAAGGCAAGTAACTGATATCTAAGACATTCTTTTGCTAACAGTTTCACACCTTAATGTAGCAAGGAAAATGTCTCCAACCCTCCCCATGTGACAGCCCCAGAGGTGTGCAAATATATGGAGAGCAAGCAAGTCCTTGGGAAATGAAGGACCAGGAATAGTAGAGTTGGTCTGGAAAAATGAAAGCGTAAGGGAGTGGTGAGCAAGCCAATAGAAGAATGGGCCCTGAAAGTAAGTAACAAGGAGGCAGAACAAGGGGGGGATGGGTGAGACCTTGGGGATGGGCAGTGCCTCTTAGATGTTGCAGGTTTCATTCCAAAATGGTCTTGTTTTCCTTATTTATTGAGAGACTGGGTTTCATTGGCCATCCCTCAATAACTGGTGCTAAAATTCACCTCCTTTCATATATAGTCCCTCCTCACCTACAAGCTGTCATGAACACAGCACATTTTGTCCTGAAGCCTTGGCTAAGTGGAACAAACTTTGCATAGCAGTAAAGCACAGGCACCCTGCTGGGGTGAAGATGAATGGAAATGCAACTAGGAAATATTTCACAACCAGGTGCAAACAGATGGAGAAAGGAAAGAAAATATTTCTATCATGAAGTGATTTACACTAGATTTAGGCTAAGACTCATAGCCAAGTACAGCAAACAGCTGGAAGTCACATGTGAAAGTACAAATACTGTATTTTTTTTCTTCAAGTAACATGACAGTTTAAATCAAACCAGCAAATACTTTTAAATGATATTATTGCTCCCAAAATATTTTCATTCCTTGATTTATTTAGTTTTCTCCCAATAAAGTGAGAGTCAGTATTGTTGGAGTACCAGGGTCGGGAAGAGGAGGGCATGATTTTAATGGTTCATCAGTGACTATTTTTTATTGGGTAATAAATTAAGGGGCTCCACATCTTTCTAAATCTAAAAGTATTTTCCACCCAGCCTGTATTTCTGAGGCCTGAGTTGTCTTGTGTATAAGGGTGGTAAATTCCCATAAAGATTCTATTCAAATGTCAATTAACAGTCCAATACCTCAAGCTATTAACAGATGTGTTCTGCAAGGCACTTTGCGAAGTCACTAAGTAGAAGGAAAAATTTTGGTTTGTGATTGCAAAGAAAAAAATCAAGGTAAAATAATACTCTATTTTGATGCCTAATAATGTCTAAAAAAGAGAAGATGCATTAATGACAGATATTGTCTAATTATTTTAAGTGTTAACTGGGGATCTAGGAAATATTACTGAGCCTTGAGTAATTTTCAAGTTATTGTTAGAATATCTGAAATCTTTGAAAAATGGGGTCTTGTGTTTTCAGTGCTAGAGGACTAATATTCTCTGCTCTTTCAAATTCTCTACATATGTGGTTTTTATTGGTTGAGCTGCAGAGTGCCCTGAATCTACATAATTATAAGCCACATTATCACATGGTTCCAGCTTTATTATTTATGCAGAATTAAGGACTTCATATATACTTTTATTCATTTATTCTACAGATCACAAAGTGGAATGTTCAAGGTCTTATTCAAGGCCTTTCATTGAGTTGTAACGATAATGCTAAAGGAAAAGCAAAAATAAAATCCGGAGCTTTCAATTCTCAGTCTAATGTTTCCTGTAGATCCTACTGTTTCTGAAACACCCAAGAGTAGAATTCTAGAGCATGCCTCATCAGAGAAATCACAATTTGTAGAGAAAGCAAAGTTTTTAAAGGTATCCGACTGGCAAATCCATCCCTTCTCCTTGGCTTCTTCTCAGCCCCTGGAGCTGCCACATTAAGAAGCTGTGTGATTTCACATGGACTGTGTGATTGGCAGCTTGACAGGCAATCTAAGGCCACCTGAAAACACAAGGGAGCATGCTCGTGCATATGTCCCAAAAAGCAATTCTGGAAGTTAAGATAAATAAATGAGAACTGTAGTAATAAAACTTCACTTTATTGCTTTCTGCCTTTAGTGACCAATCTAATATTTAATAAATGAACAAGCATTTATTTCAAAAATATCATGCAAGAAGCTATGGAAAGTAGAGACAAATAACAAAATGGCTCCTGCTCTCAAGCTGCTTGTGATTCTGTCTTAAGGGACATTCTTGTCTTTGGCCACTGAAATGTATTTTCACCTTATCTCAGAATCCTCAGATATTTTCACTTGAGTTGGGATGTGATTCATGCTGTTTTGACTGCGGTCAGTATAAAATGTGTGCTTTTTTTTTTTTTTCCCCCTCCTTTTTTCTTTTTTTTTAATCTGAGTCTCCCTCTCTCGCCCAGGCTGGAGTGCAATGGCATGATTTCAGCTCACTGCAGCCTCCACCACCAGGGTCAAGAGATTCTCCTGCTTCAGCTTCTCGAGTAGCTGGGATTACAGGCATGTGCCACCATGCCCAGCTACTTTTTTTTGTACTTTTCATAGAGATGCAGTTTCACCATCTTGTACAGGCTGGTCTTGAACGCCTGATATCAAGTGATCTGCCAGTGCTCCTTATTTTATATAAATATTAAAAGATACAAAAAGATAATTGGTGTGAACTGCCCTTCCTGACCCAAGTCTAGATATATTTGTACACATTGATGCTGAAAAGGTACCAAACTGTCCCAACTGTACATGTGGCACTTACTGGAGGGGAAGCAATTCATGTCAGGATGCAAGGTGATTTTATCAGATGAATCTGAATGGATTTTCATAGAAGATAAAGGACATAAGAGGAGTAAAGATGAAGTCACGTATTCCTTGAAATATGCTAGTCCTCTTAGGCAGAAAAAGCTACTCTCCTGAAGAGGGGAGTTTGGGACCAGTGATGGTCATGTAGGATGAAAACAGAGATCTGAGATCATTTTCTGAGTCATTTGTGGACATCGAATTAGTAGATGTGCCCTTATCTAACTACTCAACTGATCCTGATAACATGCTATTATTGGCATAATATGGTAGATATTCTCAAAAAAAAAAAAACCCAAAAAAACATGAAGGTAAATGTATACTTTTATAATTCTTGGCATCCTCAGGATGCCCTGGTATGGATAAGTTATTATGTATAATCTTTCTGATTTTAGGGATACTATAATTCTGATGCTTAGTTATACTATTATTCCATATAAAACTATTGAAAATAATGCCATAGCAATAGAAGTACTCATTTGGCGCAAAATGAATTAATGTCTTGCACATAAACTTGCCAAGTTTCAACCTCTAATAGATATTAATGCTGTGCTTCACTTTATGTAATGTGAACTTGAAAATTATGAGTAAATATTTCTGGAAATATCATACCATGTAAAATACTCTGTGAAAGTCGACTAAAACGGTTTCATGGAATTCGAAAACTTCTACTAATAGTTGATTCTGCTGCAGGCATTGAACTAGCTCGTATGAATTTACAGATAAATATAACTTGGTTCCTATCGTCAAAAATCTTTTATTTATTTATTTATTATTTTATTTATCTTAGAGACGGGAGTCTCGCTGTCAACCCAGCTGGAGTACAGTTGGCCGGATCTCAAGCTCACTGGGGCAAGGCTCTGCCCTCCCGGGTTTTACGCGGCATTCTCACTGTCTCAGCCTCCGAGTAGCTGGGACTACAGGCGCCCTGCCCAAGGTCCGCTCCGCTAGTTTTTTTTGTAATTTTATTAGTAGAACGGGGTTTCACCGTGTTTTAGCGCAGGCATAGTCTCGATCTCCTGACCTCGTGATCCGGCCGTACTCGGCCTCCCAAGTGCTGGGATACAGGCTTGAGCCTCCGCGCGCCGGGCATCTTTTGTTTATATACAGACAGAGAAGCATGAAAAAAAAAAAAGTCCCAAGATCACATGCGAGTGGCAAAGACACGAAAGACAGTATGAGACAGAACAAAGGGCGAACTTTTTGCACCTTAAGGGAGATCAGTACGTTTCCTGGCAAGAAATGGCTGGAACTGAGTCCTTGAGGAAAGAGGGCAAAGAATTCATTAAAGAATTCTTTCATCCAGTAGTTTTTGGTTTCTCTTTTTTGTTTTTTGAGACAGAGTCTCCCTCTATAGCCCAGGCTGGAGTGCAGTGGCGTGAACTCTACTCACTGCAACCTCTACCTCCTGGACCCAAGGGATTCTCTGCCTCAGCCTTCCAAGTAGCTGGGACTACAGGTGCCCGCTACCACGCCTGCCTTTTTTTTTTTTTTTTTTTTTATTCCCCAGTAGAGTTGGTGTTTCATCACGTCGGCCAGGCTGTCTTGAACTCCTGACCTCAGGTGATCCACCCCCTTCAGCCTCCCAAAGTGCAGGGATTACAGGAGTGAGCCACCATGCCCGGCCATTGTTCTTTACTTGTATTCTTTGTGTAACCTTGGCCAAGACACACCCCAAATTCTCTCTACCTCTTCAATTGTCAAAGGGAATTAGAAGCGAACTCACTCAGCAGGTCGTTTGTTAAGGGCAGTTCCATGCTGATAATCTATACATACACTGTTTTTTGTTTTTGTTCTTATGCAGTTTTAAAAATATAGTAAGTGTTCTTAATGCAAAGCATCCTGTCTTGGGTTTATCTTGTAAATAATATCAGTGCATTGGTATGTTTAACCTGAAAATATAAGAAATGAGCATTAGCAGTGTTGGGAACAAGTTTTATTAAGTAAGTCTCCACCAATCTGGGAGAAAAGAGCAGTGCATTTGTTTCCATGCCTATATTAATGAAAATGGTTATAAAATAGGGAGGGGATGACTTCCTGGAGAGAAAAAAGCCCAGCGATCACAATATATCAAACTCTGCCTTCTGAGAAGTGGCTGTGACTACATGTCTATTTTCTTGGTGTATCAATTTTCACTCTCAAATGTGTTCCTCTTCATTAGCATATTAGTGGAGAAAGTTTGTATTGAATTGATTTACATTTATTTTCCTTCAGCTTTTTTTCTGTGGGGTGTGGGGTGAGGAGGATATTGATGGGACTTATGTGAATACAAAGGTTCTGAATGAAAAGGCCTTTAGTCACCTGTGCAAATAATCATACCTCTTGTGGAAGAGTGTATTGAGTATGGGGCCAGGAGACTATGCCCAGCATCATCTGTACTGTGTGGCAAAGGACAAGGGTTCCTAAATTCTCCCACAGTTCCTCAGTTCCTCACATGTAAAACATAATGATCTGTGTGTATTAAGGTAGGCTTTCACTCTATTTTGTTTGGGTTGTTGAGTCATTAAAACATGTTATTGATTTAATAAAGAATCCAAGATGAGGAAAAATATCTCACAAATACATTAATTAGAATTACACTGACTATTCATATATGGAGGAAAACCAACAGTGCTAATGAACTGTTTTGAGTGATAGTTGCCTTCCCCAAGATTTGGTAGTATCAAAATGAAAAACAAGAACCCTTCATGGAGAGAGAGTAAGGGAGCGTTGATACACGCATTGCTGTCTACTGAAGCTCAAAGATATTGAATTAATTAGCCTTTGGGCTGTCTCTAAATGTTCATCTTAATTTTTTTTTCCTTTTCCCTTAACTGCTGCATAGTACATGAAGAATCTTAATTTGCACATGCTAATGTACCTTCATAAAGATCTCCTTTGGAAAGTTCTTTAAAATGTTGAAGCAGCCTTGACTGTAATGCTTTATAAAGCTTCTGATTTTAAAAGCAAAATGTATGAATAGAGATTTTTTTAAAATTTTAACCTGCTAAGCTTTCATCAGTCATTGGTGATTTTTAAATAGAGTTTTTTTAGGCCGGGCGTGGTGGCTCACACCTGTAATCCCAGCACTTTGGGAGGCCAAGGCTGGCAGATCACCTGAGGTCAGGAATTCAAGACCAGCCTGGCCTACATGGTGAAACCCCATCTCTACAAAAAAAATATAAACATTAGCCGGTTGTCATGGCAGGCAACTGTAATACAAGCTACTCGGAAGGATGAGGCAGGAGAATCACTCGAACCTAGGAGGCGGAGGTTGCAGTGAGCTGAGATCGCACCACTGCACTCCAGCCTAGGTGATAAGAGTGAAACTCTGTCTCAAAAAACAAAAACAAAACAAAACATTTTTTAGTAGGGAGGTTAGTTTACAAACTCTGTTCAGTTTTGGAACTCAGACTTAGCAACAGCTAAGGTGCCTGATTCATTTCTAATACCGAGTATATATCTGATGGCCTCTATGGTGGAAGGCTTTTTTTTTTTAGATTTGGAAAAGAAAAATACATATATTCCTTTTCCCAAATTCACAATCTCAAAATATCAGCTATATATTGAAAAAGGAATAATATTCTTTTGACAAGTGTATAGATGTTTCTGACTAAACAGAAAATCTTCTATCAGGTAGATAGACCAGTCCCTGTTTCTCAGCATGTAATTGACCCTAGGAAAGTAGTATAGAGCAGACAAGGCTCCAGGGTTTTGCTACCCCCAAACAAGCTCCTGCTCATTCACACACAGGTGGCTTCTGATATGTATTTATTTTATTTATTGTTCAGAGTACTACATCTTTCCCAATCATTGAGATCTAATATTGTTTTTTTTTTTTTTTTTTTTTTTTTTTTTCTGAGAAAGTTTTGTGCTGAAGGAAAGAGAGCAAAGAGAGCAATATTTGGAATTAGAGAGACCTGGGTTCAAATCCCAGCTTCCTTATTTTGATTTGAGGCACCAGTAAAAAAGAAAATATAAGTCTATCAAAGTATAAATATATCGTATAAAACAGATACACACACACACACACACACAATATATATAGGTTTATACTCATACATATCATACATATGTGTATCTGTATATATATATGGAATTTTATGTATATATATATAATTTTGCTAAATGTATATATAATTATATATTTTTTGCTAATTATATATATATAACCCTAGAACAATTTGAGTTTGAACCGTACAGATGTACTTACACATGGATTTTCTTCTGCCTCTGCCACCTCTGAGACAATAAGATAAATCCCTACTCTTTCTTCTCCTTCTCAATGTGAAGATTATGAGGACAAAGACATTTAATGATGATCCACATCCATGTAATGAATACATTTATTTTATATTTCTAATGAATTTCTCCATAACATTTTGTTTTCTCTAGCTTACCATATGGAAAGAATACAGTATATAATACATATGACATACAAAGTATATGTTGACTTTTGTGTTATTCGTAAGGCTTCTTGTCAAAAATAGATTATTAGTATAGTTTTTAGACAGTAAAAAATTATATGCAAAATTTCAACTGCACCACACCTGCCTAGCCTCTTAGGCCATGGTCACACCTCAAATGCATCTCTGAATTTACTTCATAGCATCGCTAACACCAATATTGTGTAAGGCTCAACTGTATAAATATATATGTGTGCATGTATATACATATAATCACACATATATACATCTATGCATCTCTCTATATATATCTTGCTAGTGATACATATATATTTATCACTAGCAAGGCGATCACTAGCAAGATTATTAGTTTAAAAATGGAACACATTTGTAAAAGCAACTAGTGCAAAGCCTAAAATAATGGATATTTAAGTTTTTTAATTTAAATTTCTTATTTTATTCCTAGAATCTTATCAATTCCTCAGTCTTTTTATTGATTCTTCCTTTGAAATGGCTTTTGTATCTCTTAGTTTTCATTGCTACTACTTCAGCCCAAATATTAACTATATTATGCTTGTGTTATTCTAATAACAGCTACTGTTCTCTTGACTGAATTCTTATTGCCTTTAAAATGAATTGATAAATTCCAATTAAACCAATTTCAAAAGTATATTCATCCTGTCACTTCTCTATTGCAAATACTCAGAAGCTTCCTAGTGTTGACAAGATAGACTTTACAGCTTCAAAAACTTGTACAGTTTGGCCATAATCTGTCTTCCCAATGACTCTCCCATTAGCCCTTATCATGAAATTTTTACCCAAAAGCAACTGGCAACCATTTAGTGGGTCAAATTTCCCCAAATACTAGATCAGGAATTATTCTGGGCACCACAGCTTAATTCTCAACTCCTCTGAGATGCATCTACTACCATACTTGGCTAGCCTCCTTAGGCCATAGCCACACCTCAAAAGCATCTCTGAAATCACTCCAGAGTCGGATTCAGCTGGTAAGTATCAAGTAAATTCTAAATGTCAAGCATTGTGCTACATGCTATGTTAAATCATTTAATCATCTTTATAATCCAGTGAAACTGGTGATGTGATCTCCATTTTATGAATTAGATAACTGGGGCTCAGGGAGAGCTTTAACAAGTAGAGTATCATAATTATTTGTTCTTCTTTTCCCCTAAAATGGTAACATTCATTTATTCTTTATCCATGTATTAATTCATTCAACAATTTCAATGTTCATAGAGTCCTTATGTTCCATGCATTTTTCTAAGTCCTTTGTCAATCTGTATTGCAGCTGTTCAATAGATATTTTTCTGCCTTCAACTGTTAAAGCTGCATGGTCCCTGTTCTGATGACTTTGTACAGCCAGGCTTTCTGAATCAGAACCTAAAGCATCCCTTTTGAGCTGAGGAATTTGTCCTATTGTCTTTATCAGAAACAACAAACTGAGTCTTCTCCTGACTATATTTTCAGCAGTTATCCTGGTTCATGGTTGATGTTCAGCAAATAATTTATTAATACATACATACATGCAAACATAGTAGCTGTTCAATTAAACTTTGTGTAATGAATGAATGAACAATTGTGACTTTGATCTGTTGCCCTTTTCCAATTTCTCTGTAACTTTCGTCTTCCAGATGATTTTTTTTTTCTTTTTTCCAGGGAGGAGAGAAATCTGGGGAATTGGATGCAGGGCTATGTATTGAGCAATAAATCAACTTGCAGGAAGTTTGCGACAAGCTCGTGTAGCACAAATTATTTCCATATAGCACTACTACCATGTGGGGCAAAACTGAGGTTGGATCTCATTCGTCTAGTATAAGATCTCTATCTTTCCACACCAATGTTACCTGATTTTAACCTAAATAACTGAAAATTTGATAAGATGAAAGAGAAGAGGGATGAGCAATAGCTGTCATTGTTCCAGGCTTTTATTAAATTGTACTTTTAAGAACCCATGTCACTTATGGGTTCTTTTATCAAGAGTTCTGATAGAGTGTGAGATCCAAATGGAATGCATGACACAACAGGCAGCCATAAGGATAGTGAGGGCTTTGATGGGAGGAGGTGCATAGGCTGTGTGGAAAAGCTCCAGGCAGTTGGGAGAGGTACAAAAGGGAAGAGGCAACAGAAGAACTCTGCCCATGTGCTCAGATCAAAAAACACTCTGCTGACTCCTGGCACAGAGATGAAGTGTCACAGCCCCTCTTTGACTCTTGACCTGTAGAAATGCAGACTCCAGTCACACAAATACATTTTTTGATGACTCTAGGCCAGTCTGCATTTGGGCTGGTCCCCTACCACGTCAGAGAAAGACATCAGACTGTCTTTCTCATGGGCAACAGGCCACTGAGGTTCTGAGGAATGCTAATGATCTCTCCCTGGGGCAGTTTGCCTCTTCCTTTCAGAGTGTTTGCACATTGATATGGTTTGGCTAATGTCCCCACCCAAATCTCACCTTGAATGGCAGCTCCCATAATGCCCACGTGTTGTGGGAGGAATCCAGTGGCAGATAATTGAATTGTGGGAGCAGTTTCCCCCATACTGTTCTTATGGTAGTGAATAAGTCTCACCGGATCTGATCGTTTTATAAGGGAATTCCCCTTTCACTTGGCTCTCATTTTCTCTTGCTTGCCACCATTTAAGATGTGCCTTTCGCCTTCTGCCGTGATTGTGAGGCTTCCCCAGCCACGTGGAACTGTGAGTCCATTAAACCTCTTTTTCTTTATGAACTACACAGTCTTGCGTATGTCTTTAGCAGCAGCATGAAAATGGACTAATACGTACCTCATATTTGCACTATCCCAACAAGAAAATTTCATCTAACATTAACATCCCAGAGAAGCTATTGAAGAGAAGCAATCTTGAGAGGGACAAAGAGGAGAATCTTACTCCTCACCTCCTCCCTCTCAAAGTCCTAACCCCAGCTATGTCCGCCCATTGTGTTAAGGGTTCCATTTGGTCCTTACACTCTATCACAACTCCTATCTCTGTGGGTCCTCCTTAAAGCAAAAGTTAACATTTTTCAGAGTGGCTGTACAGATGGCATGGCATCAACAAACAGAACACATTTTGAAGAATATACCAGTAATTCTATGCATTTTTTGACTACTTGCCTTTTTATCATTTTCCCACTCAAGAAAATGGATCAGAACATAAAGGACTAAGAATGACATTATTATAGGAATTACCTTGAATCTGTTCAAATGTATGAAAAAAAAGTATTTTCAAGCTTTTATATGTTAATATTACATCACATTATTTGTAGACACCTTACAACTGATGTTGACAACATTCACTAGAGTTTAGTGTGAATGAACAATTTATAGTGTCATACTTGTCTAGAAGGCTATTCTGTATTTTTATGTTGCTAAGTTTGTAGGAAGTTCATGCCCCAGTTTATCCTTACACTGGGCAATTGTTTATGATTTTTTTTTTTTTTTTTTTTTTTTTTTTTTTTTTTAACATCTTGATGCTATGGAATACCAGGGAACACAGAAGAGGGAAAGTCTACTTAATTTAAGGAACACTGAAATTTCCATGGCTTTCTGCCAGCCAGAACACCATTGAGAAAGACCCAGGACAGCAAAGTGATGATAAAAAGAGCCAAGAACCATTTATAGAGAGAGTTAATAAGCATATGCTAGTGAATCAGTTTTCATTTCTTCCACCAGAGTATTATTGGATTTCAAGTGTTTAGGAAAGAGTGGTTTGAGATCTGCTCATAACTTCAAATTAGTTCACATGGATATTTTAGGTGTTTGGGGAAAAATCAAGAACAGTACTTTCATGGTTTTTAAATCCTAATTGGACTCTCCTAGTCTGAAAATATTGGGACGCTGAGCCAGTTGAAGGCAGTAGCTAATGGAGCATCTAAGATTATCTCTAAACTTACAGAATTTGCTCTCACGCTTCTCTCTGCCTGCACAAGAAATAAAAGACTAACCATAATCATGGCAAACAATCCATGGTTCTCTTGCTCACCCTTTAGTATCATCTTGCATGTATTATGTATGGCACTCATCTAATATTAGCAGTTGACATTGTTAACTATGGTAAAATGATGATCGGAAGTAAAAATTAAAAATAGAATATAGACTTACCAAATTAGAAGCTTAATGAGAAAAGATCTCTTTCTCATTAAAATTTTCCTGTCTCTTCTGAACCAATTTTGTGCCTCCTACTGTTACGCCCATTTGATTCTTCAAACGAAGCTTTAAGGAAAAAGTTCCACCATTTATTAAGAAGGTCCAATTATTTCACTAATGAAATGACTAATTATGTCAAAACCTATGTAATATACCTGTATACTTTTTCCCTGAAATGAGATTGGATTAACATAGCTCTTCCCTGAAGGAAAGCAGTTGAACATAGTATCAGCTACCTTTAACTAGTGAGGTCAACCATGCCTAAAATTAGATATTTATAATTCTAGACCAGATGAGGGTTTATAGTAACACAGTATAAAATTATCTCTAATGTAAAATAATAGGCAACTTTTGAAAAATTCATTATAATATCCTTGATCAGTATTTATCTTGTGGAACTCTGCTTCAAGACTTTTAAAAGCAGTTCACGCTTGAGTAATATTTATTCAACAGAGCCTCCCTGGACAATAATAAATAGGTGAGCTTAACAAACATCAGTGACCATCATAAAAGTAATAACCATTGTCCAGTCTGGACTGGTAGAGAATTGACATGTAAAGCAAGTGAGATAGGAGCTAATCACTTTTGAAGAATCTTTTCTGTTTTGTCTTGAAATGTAGGTCAATATACTGTATTATGGTAGTGAAGAGCTTAGATGTGGAGTCAGAGAGCCTGAGTTTAAACTGTTTCTTCATCCATCAACTGGGGCTACTAATCCTATCAACCTTGTAGAGATGAAAGAGATTATACATGTAAAACAGTTACTGCATCTAACACTGAATAAATTAACAATGTAAGTGATTTATTGCAATGTTGTATCTATTTAAGAGATGTGTCTCTTCCTGGATGTTAAAAGATATGCTCCTTTTATTTTCCTCTCTGTCTTGCCCTTACTTGCAAGTTCCATCATTTTTATGTTGTTCTTTAATTATGTGCTTTGAGCATTTTAAAGATATGATCTATTCTTGAGGGTCAGAGTTGAAATTAACAAACACCTTAAACACTGATGTCAGTTAGTTATGACATGGCAAAGAATCGCAGGAGACAGTTGGACAGGTTTCTGAGAGCCCAAAATTGCAGAAGCCTGGATGAGTAAGAACAGTTACTGAGGCACTGTGGAACTGTTCTGACTGTCCCAGAAGTAATTCTAGGGCAGGATCTTCCTGAAGGAGAAACTTAAGAAAAGTATATATAGGGATATACATGTGTATACAAACCTGTGTAGAGTTTATCGCTGTCATCTCAGGTGCTTTACTTAGCAAATGAGCTCAGCAATATTCCTCTTGAAATTGCTTGCTCTGGGGTGCTTAACAAATGGTTGGCCGTTTAATGGCCCGAGGCACAGCCAGGGAAGGTTAACACACTG
Source organism: Rhinopithecus bieti (assembly GCF_001698545.2). Lineage (NCBI taxonomy): Eukaryota > Metazoa > Chordata > Mammalia > Primates > Cercopithecidae > Rhinopithecus > Rhinopithecus bieti. Next base: position 1,227,597 of record NW_016819633.1, on the reverse strand, counting down.
ACAAAATGGGCATTAACTATGATAACAACTGTTTTCATGGGGATTATTGCTATCATAAACCTTATCCAACATAATGCTAGCAATAATTTTTATTTTTCTCTCATTTTATAATTAAGTCATGCTCGCAGATACACAAGAAACACAAGATCTTAAAATTCAGTGTTAGATATTTAATGGCCTTTTCATAATTCTCTGTTGTTGCACAGAAAGACTCAGATTCATAATCCAATGCTTAGGTAGATCATATTATTCAAACTAGATAAAGTAGATTTAGTAACAAACATGGCAATTTATTAGATACAATTTTGACAAAGACTCTTATCTATCTCTTCCAAACCCTACCAAACTTTTGTTTTGTCTTTTTGTTTTTTGGGTTTTTTCTTTTCTTCTTTTTTTTTTTTTTTTTAAGACAGGATCTCAAAGGCTAGAGTGCAGTGGTACAATTACAACTCTCTGTAGCCTCGAACTCCCGGACTTAAGGGATCCTCCCGCTTTAGCTTCCTGAGTAGATGGAACTATAGCTATATACCATGACACTCAGCTGATTTTTAAATTTTTATAGTGATGGGGTCTCACTATGTTGCCCAGGTTAGTCTTGAACTCCTGGGCTCAAGTGATCCTCCAACCTTGGCCTCCCGAAGTGCTGGGATTATAGACGTGAGCCACAGTGCCAAGCCTAGACTTCGTTTTGACTGGGCCTGATGTCCTTGGTTAGAGCAGTTACTCTGGCTTGGAAAAGAAAAGATGGGGTATATTTATATGAAAAATCCCTATCCAACTGCATATTGCATAGTTGGGAAAGAAACACCCTAAGGACTCATCTAACCTGATCTCATTAGCACAGAATATGGATAATTTATTATAGTAGCATATGAAATATAAACTCTATGCTTATGAGATACTTCTCTGGTAATATTCACTTGTGGAGCACAGGTCAAGAACAGTCACATAGGAGAGTGCACTACCTGAATGAATGTGGGGATCAGAATTGTGGGATTCCTAGTGGAGGTACAGCACTAGAAACCACAGATCCTGGATGAGGGGCTACTGGTGGAGTCTGTTTCTGAGCTGTGAATCATCTATCCAAAAGAGAAAGGGGAGGAGGAAAGTCAAGTATCTTACATCCTAATTCTACCTAGATCAACACTGATAAGGCAACCTAGGGAAAACTTGCTGGGTAAACATCTGCAGCTGAGTCCCAGCACAGCCTGTTCACAAATAAGTCAATTGGCTGGAAGAGGTAGCTGAATCCATTCATAGATTGAATTTTTCCTTCTGCCACTTGAGCCAGACTAGATTTGGCTTCTTCATCACTTTTCCTTCCATATATATATACTACTCATTCTTTTAGATTCATTTTCTAATCTTTTTGCCCCATTTTCACTCTTTATTCTCCTCCTTTCTGAGTTTTGCATTATCTTCATTGGCTATTGTCTTTGCCTATTTCTTAGATATTGATTTTGGCTGAGCATGATGGCGCATGCCTGTAATCCCAGCATTTTGGGAGGCTGAGGCAAATGGATCACCTGAGGTCAGGAGTTTAAGACCAGTATGGCCAAAATGGAAAAAGTCTCTCTCTACTAAAAATACAGGTGTGATGGCATGTGTCTGTAATACCAGCTACTCTGAAGGCTGAGGCAAGAGAACTGCTTGAACCTGGGAGGTGGAGGTTGCAGTGAGCCAAGATCACACCACTGCATTCCAGCCTGGGTGACAGAGTGAAACTCTGTCTCAAAAATAAATAAATATATACATAAAAAGAAATTGCTTTCACTCTCTCCAGACACACACACACACACACACACACACACTCTCTCTCTCTCTCTCTCTCTCTCTCTCTCTCTCTCTCCTCCAGAACACAAAATAAACTTTGAGATTATTTTCCTGTTGGACCATTCCACACCCAATCATTTTTCTATAGCAGCCAACAGCAAATCTGCTGACTGGAAGCAATGCTCCATCACTAGCCACCAAATTTGGAAAACAACCAAGAGGCTTTTCGTTAACTCTTTATTTCTGCTTGTACCTTTAGCCCAACTTTAATTGTCTAGTTTCAATTCATCAGTAAAAGTTTTTTTTTTATGTACTCCAACCTATTCGGTATTAAATGTAAGCCTCCTACACATACATTACCCCGTTTTGAGTCAAAGACAGAATGACAATTTACTTACATTTATTGAGTACTTATTGCAATTATATATCCTAAGACATGTGTCACTGGAAAACAGTGACATTTTGGAATATCTCAAATAGGTGATTAGACAGTCTTTACTTCACCACTTCAGTTGCAAATAACTCCACTACCATGTATATGATAGCAATGCATCATTCTATTCTTAGTTTGATTTAGGTGAATATTCTCTCCTCTTAGATGAAATGTATTTCCTAATAACTGTCACCCAGAGACACTAGTTCTACTATGTAAAGGAAGGCTGATCTCTTTCCTTTTTAATATAACTTCAAAAATTTTAGAAGACCCATCCTTCCTCAGTCTTCTCTAAGCTAAATATTTCCATTCTCTTCAATATTTATCATAAGTGAGATCATGCACATTTCTGAACTCATTGTTTTGAACCAGTCTCATTATCACTACCTTAACTTTATTGTGGTGTTCAGAATTGAACTTAAAGTTCCAGATGTGGGCTAAGTTATAAAGTAGATAGTACTTATTTGTAAGACAAATTAAAAGAATAACTAGAATGCTTGTGGAACTCATTATCCCCCATCTTGGCCTAAACTGGAAATTAACAAAATCGAGATAAAATGAAATATTTTTGTTTTAAAATTCTAGGCATCTACACAAGTCATAATAATTTAAGGTCAATCAGAATTATACCTACCACCCCTTTCTACATACAACCCAAAGAATGGATGCACTGTAAACGTATCATTTCATCCAAAGTCAAACAACTCAACCCAGCCCTAGGTGGAACTGTCAAGATTATTATTTTACAAAGGTCAAAACCTAGGGTCTGACTCTTTATAGCCACTCATGCCACAAAGACTTTGAATCCGATACGCCAAATAAGACCAAGACCACTCAGTGTATTTTGTTCCCCAAAGTTTGGAGTTCTCAGGCAGGTATAGGATGATGCTATGTTAACAGCTGATCCTATTACAAGATCAAAGGAGATAGTGTACAGTCCACTCTGTGAAATATCACAGTAAAAGCTAACTGAGCTTTGGAGCAGCCTATGAGGTATCGTGTTTTGCTATTCCACTTGGCATGCTCATGAACCTTTAACTCTTGATCTCTGACCAGCTATAAGAAAATGGATATTTGATTGGGTCTGAGAGGTTTAGAGACCACCACCGCAGCAAGGGCTTTTCATTGTTTGGAAAACATTGCTCCTTTGATCTTTTGCAGCGTCTTTTAAATGGTTATATACATATTTGGGCTGACAATTCATTGTGTATGAGTTCATAGTTAAGACAAGAAGAGTTCTCTTTGGAGAAAAGAGTGTGACTTTATCAAACCTAAAAAGGTGCTATAAATCTCCCCTGGCTCCATGTGGGAGAATTATCTCATGTTAACTCTGTCCAATTCTGAGAGAGAGAGGCATGCAAGGGGCACAACCCAGGGCTTGGACATGCTAGAATCTGGGAATTAGAGCTGATAAATCAGTCCAGACTCATACTCTAAATCAATGTCAGGTCCATCTGAACACGATCTCTGAAAACAAATCTCTGCCTCTCTTTTTTTTTAATTTGGGTTTTTAAAATTTTGCTTTGAGATGGATTGCCAAACAGAGCTAAATCATTACAGACAAATTGCTATGTACATCCATGCCCTTTGAAGTGAGCTAGCTGTGGCTGGCATTTGCACAATATCCAGGGTGGGAAATCATTGTGTACTGGTAAAATTGTCAAACCTTTGCCCACTTACAGACATGTTCTATTGTGCTGGGCTCTAGGCTGTTCTACTTACTATTTCACTATTTTCTGAGGGGATCCCTGCATCAGTTTCCTGTGCTTCCAACCCAACTTCCTTTCACTTATTCCTTTTTATTTTTAAAATTTAACTGATTTTGCATGCTGCTATAATCTGATATTCCTAATTTTTAAACAAAGTTTTCTATCTGCCTCACTTCTCTGTTCAGTTAGTAGGTGAAAAACAGGATTCATCTTTCATGTCAATAGCAATTTATTAGTAGTAGCTGCCTGGAACACCGTTTTGAGAAAGATTCTAAGGTTATGTCTGGGCTCACTGTGATTGATTGAAAATGCCTTCAGTGGGGACACGATGGTGAGGTGGTAGCACATGTGCCATTCTTTGATAATTTCTCATGCAATATTCTAAGACAAATGGACAACAAATGGATATCTTGACATGTTGTTTGTGTCCAAAAATTATTTTTATACCTATAGATTGCCTGTTTAGTAAATCCATCATCAATAATGGATAATGCAGCTGTCGTTTACTAAGCAAGAACAATGTGCCAGCCACTGTACTTGGTGGCTTACAAGCATTATTTCCAGTCTTTCCATAAACTGTACAAAGTAGGCACTGCTACAAACATTTTACAGATAAGAAAATAGGGCACAATGGATTTAAGCAGGCTTTTTAAAGCCATGTAAATAAATGAGTAGCAGAAACAGAATTTACATTTTGCCTTATTTTCGCCACCGTATAACAACAGCAACAAGAGAAATCCTAAGCATCATGGACTTCACTGTATCCTTAAAGGAGAGTCTCTATTTCGTAAGTGACAAGGGGAGCTAAGTGAAGGGACTTGAGTTCATGTGCAAAATAAAATCTCAGATTCAAAACAGTTGAGGGCTAGATATAAAACTTCATGTTAATCTGAAGCTAAAACATTATCAAGAGTTAGAATTACGACTATGACCTAGGATAAGATGAGCAAAACTAGGGATTGTTTACTTCTAGTTTTGTTTGTTTGTTTGTTTCTGAGATTGAGTCTCGCTCTCTTGCCCAGGTTGGAGTGCAGTGGCCGATCTCGGTTCACCACGAACTCCACCTCCGTGTTCAAGTGATTCTCCTGCTTCAGCCTCACGAGTAGCTGGGACTACAGGAGTGTGCCACCATGCCTGGCTAATTTTTGTATTTTTAGTAGAGATGGGGTTTCACTGTGTTGGCCAGGCTGGTCTTGAACTCCTCACCTCGTGATCTACCCGCCTCAGCCTCCCAAAGTGCTGGGATTACAGGCTACTGCACGGGGCTCCTTCTAATTTTATCCTATGATTTCAGAAGATATCCTTCCAGTTTTATCCTATGATTTCAGAAGATAAGAATATTGGTTCCTATGACCTTCCTTGCTAAATAGTAAATTTCATAACGCCGAGGGGCCATATACTCAGTTTTATCCTCTCCTTGCCACAGCTAACACCAAGTAGTATACCTTAAAAATACCCACATGAGGCCGGGCGCGGTGGCTCAATCCTGTAATCCCAGCACTTTCGGAGGCCGAGACAGGCGGATCACGAGGTCAGGAGATCAAGACCATCCTGGCTAACACGGTGAAACCCCGTCTCTACTAAAAAATACAAAGAACTAGCCGGGCGAGGTGGGGGGCGCCTGTAGTCCCAGCTACTCCGGAGGCTGAGGCAGGAGAATGGCGTAAACCCGGGAGGCGGAGCTTGCAGTGAGCTGAGATCTGGCCACTGCACTCCAGCCCGGGCGACAGAGCGAGACTCCGCCTCAAAAAACAAAACAAAACAAAACAAACAAACAAACAAACAAAATACCTACATGAATGTTTGTTATCTAAGTGTGTATTCACCTAAAAAATGAACAAACAAGCAAACAAACAAACAAAAAAAACAGAGGTTAGGCGTGGTGGCTCACGCCTGCAATCCCAGCACTTTGGGAGGCCGAGGCAGGCAGATCATGAGGTCAGGAGATTGAGACCATCCTGGCTAACATGGGGAAACCCCGTCTCTACTAAAAATACAAAAAATTAGCCAGGCATGGTGGCGGGCACCTGTAGTCCCAGAGACTGGGGAGGCTGAGACAGGAGAATGGCGTGAACCCGGGAGGCGGAGCTTGCGGTGAACCGAGATCAGGCCACTGCACTCCAGTCTGGGCGACAGAGAGAGATTCTGTCTCAAAAAAAAAAAAAAAGTGTGTGTGTGTGTGTACATATATATATACTGACGGATGTTTATTGTTTAATTTATTGTAAAAACATGGGGAATAGACAGATAATTTGTACCAACATGACCAGGTAAAGAACTAGTTTCCAACTCTTGACTCTTTATTATTAAAGGGTCCATTTATACTGATTATTCCTATCCTATGATAAAGAAAGAGCCTTGGCTGGGCTCGGTGGCTCACGCCTATAATCCCAACACTTTGGGAGGTCAAGCTGGGTGGATCACCTGAGGTTGGGAGTTCAACACCAGCCTGGCCAACATGGTGAAACCCCGTCTCCACTAAAAATACAAAAATTCGCCGGGCGTGGTGGCACATGCCTGTAATCCCAGACACTCGGGAGGTTGATGCAGGAGAATAGCTTGAACCTAGGAGGTGGAGGTTGCGGTGAGCCGAGATCACGCCACTGTACTCCAGCCTGGGTGACAGAGCAAGATTTCATCTCAAAACAGAAAAAAAAAGAAAGAGCCTTAAGAGGTGGATGAGTCTTTAAATGCACTGCCTCATAACATTAAGATGTGGCAGAGAAAGACTCAATGGCAAAGACTAGAACTTTATTCTATTTAGTATTCACTAGATTGACAGTGAGAAAATAACCACATACTAAGAGTTAAGTAAAGCAAGTAGAAATAGCAAGACTATTCCATAAGTTGTGGGGACACTATAATGCTGCATCATCTCATTTTAGTAGCTGGACTAATTATTTATGTTAAATAACCACAAAGCGATTATTGCCAACATAATGATTAAGGTTTATGGTGCAATGTAGAAGGCCAAACTTGTTATATAAATGGTAAACCTCAATAACTCAGTTTTTTAATAACACTTTGAGATTTAATCAACACAGAGTAATTGCATTAAATCTGAATTAAGTTCACATTGGAGACATGATAATATCAAGCAAAGCATCTCATTCTTTTTTCTAATATTTAAAACAGATCCCGTGATCTCACGAATCAATGCAGTTCAGTTCAAGTTCACTGCAAAAACAGTTTTCTACTACAGGCCATGGATCGTATAGCCCCATCAGTTTTGACATATGGAGCTTGCCAGTAAGGCAGAGATATGTCTTGGGACATTACTCAAAGCATGAGTTTTCTCTATACATTTTATTCAAATACATTAAAATTGTTTTTAGCATTATCAGGTGTTATTTTCCTACTCTAGGCCAATGCATCTCAAATTTTGGCACAAAAAATTACTTATCACATAAAAGAAATATACTGTTTCCCCAGGAATTCGGATATACAACTCATCAAAACTTTACCTGTTCTCTAACATCTAGTATTTATCTTTAAAATTATTTTAAATCTTGGATTTTCCAGGATACATATAACCTTGCTCTTATACCAAGAATAACATTATTAAATTATGTACTATCAGAGAAAACAATTTTGCAATGTTTACTCTTGAATTACCCAAATCTCCATTTTGAGAAGTCCAGCTTCAGATACTTTATTTAATTTAAAAAAAGAAAATAAATATTTACACACTGACAGAATAAACTCACTTTCCTAGTTTTCTGAATTGCCAAGAGTATTATTTGAAAGGTCAGTTGATCTTCTTGAAGTTTCCAAAAAAGGTTAAAATGTACCTCAGCAGTTTAGATTTCTTCATGGATAGATCATACAAATATTTAATAAAAGCTTACTCAAACTTATGTATATTGTCAGTTTTTATCACTTTGAAGTGTCAGTGAGTCTAGACATTTACTCTTCCTACATTAAGTGGTATCCCTAACATAGGAGAAAAAAATCATAAGCTGTTTCACATACAAAAAAAGTACTTTGTGATCAAATAAGGCTGGGAAACTAAGCATACCACGTTTCTTGTAGATTTAAAATAAATACGAGAATATTGAAATCTCTAAGAAGTTCTGTAGCACCCCAAATGGTTCTCAATTCTTATATTCACATATTAGTTATTAACCACTAGTGTAAGTCATACTCCATGGTATACACTTTGTGGAAAATATGCACTTATTGATTTCATATGCTTGTATTACAGTCCATCTCAGGATTTGCCTTTCCAAACTGAAAAAGATAATGGTATACTTTATTATTTGGCTATTTCTTTTTTCTAAATTATTATCTACTTATTTATAATTGACAGATAATGCTTGTACATGTTTATGGAGTACAGTGTGATGTTTGAACACGTAACCCTTCTATTCAACTTAGGAACACCAAAGCTCACTAGCTCAATCATGTATTTTGTGTTTTGGCAAGATCTGTATAGAGACATTTCAGTTCGGTTTGTTATAACCTTTCGAGTTATGCCCATCATGTCTTTTTTAGCTATAGAAATATACTGGATTTAAATTATAGACTTACAATTAGTACCAAGTTCCTCTTGCATCAATAGTGAGGGGTTTATAACTCATTATTTTAGCAAATGTTTTGGATTCCTTTTTTAATATCGATTATCTTCAGAAGACAACAATGTTGTTCAGCAGTTACCTTTTAGTTAATTTACAAAAAAATTTGAAATCTTTCTGAAGTCTGTATCAGTCAACTGGAAAATTTGATTCACTTTTTATGACAACTCATTTGGAGATCTTTGTATTTGCCCTATCAAGTTACTGAATCCAGCAGTAATCCTGCTATTTTTTCTCTCCCAAAGATGTGCCCATTAAACTTTACCTCTTATTTCCTGTCTCTCATCTTGCTTCTCTCTAAGATTAAGCAGTAAAATAGAAAATAACATTTGGTTAACCTATAGCACTTTACCGAGATCCTTAAAGCACATTATGTCACTGATTTTGACAGTGAATACTGAAAGAAGTACAGGGAAGGCGAGTGAGGGACTACATTGAGAAGTGGGAAAATTACATTGGAAAGAAGCAGAAACCCACAGAGAAAATCCAAATGAAACAAACTGCAACATGAAAGGAAAGCCTGAGGGAGATGGAGTAGAAGATGGCAGAGAGCAATGACACTTTTCAAAACAAATAGCCTGTAAGCAAGTGTGTGAAAAAGTCATACTGGAAGTGAACGGAATGGAGACTAGCCTGAAGGAGTTGATTTTTAACTCTCAGATTTAACAAAGAATACAAGAGTGGAATGCAGTCTAGCAATCTGGGGTGTGCTGAAAGAAGGAAGGCAATTGCAACAGGAAGTCTAATTTCACAGCTTCAGCAGCAGTTTCAAGAATGTTATATATATTTTGTCTAATAAAAATAATTCAACATGAACTGGAGAATAGATATAAAGTGAAATAAATTTCCTGAAAATTATTAATCCAATTCAGGTTTTTTATGAAGCTATTTTAGGTATAGTGGGAAGGAAGTGACACTCTAGTTCAATGAGAGACTTAGGACACTCATGTTTTTAAAACAGATGCTTCTAGAGGGGGCGATGGTAATGCTGCTTGTGTATGCTATGCTTTTTGAGCACCCAACACATAATATAAATTCAGTAAACATTCAATATTGGAGAAAATGATGATAAAGACCTTAGTTCTTCCTGTAATGTGTTTCATAACCAAGTCAATATGCCTTATGGTTTTGTTACCAGGATTTATAACACACTTAGAATACTTTGCAAGATGAAATATGTCATAACATAGGGCATAATGGGAAAAAAGTGAGTTGTGTAAGGAGTGAAATCTGGAAACTGCCTGAGGTGAAAGGGACAGAAGCAGATTCCTAGAGGGCAGAAGAAGAGGGAGAGCCCAACTTTAGACAGCAGGATAAAGTGCAACCAGAGGAGCACAGTTTTTGGAGAGAATAGTAAAGAGGCAAAAGGTAGCATGTTGTTCAGATAATGATGATGAGGATAATAACAATAGCAATAGTGACATTTCTTGTGTATCCAGCGTGTTTGAGACACTATATAGGGTAGTTTATGTAGATGCTCTTATTTAATCCTCATGTCATGCCATGGTTAAATATCATTTAGGTAGGTGTTTTATTCCCATTTTGCAGACATAAAATTTGAAGCTCAGAGAATCTTCACAATCACACAGCCAGTAAGTTGATTCAAATCCAGTTTTGCCAAGTTAACATTTCTTCCCCCTCTCCACTTAACAACCCACATCATGCTCTTTTATAGTTCTTTTATAGTTCTACAGGGATACAGTTAGGGGAACCAAAGCACAGAAATAATTATTCTTAACAAAAACAGAAGAGAATTGCTAGATTCTTATGAAAAGGCACATCATCACAGTGTAGTTACAATAGGTTACAAGGTCCAGCTTTGGAATCAGAAAAACCTTGCTCAGTGTGTGATCCTGAAAAAGTCTTCAACTTTCAGAATTGTTGTTTCCACACCTGCAGAATGGGGATCATAATAATGATGGGGATAATTCCACACCCATGGAACTGAGACACTTAAGAAGCAAATATACGTGGGATGCTTAACACAGTGACTGCCACCTAGTAAATACTTAATAACAATTCTTGCCTTTATTGATGTTGCTAGTATTACTAATGTTACTGCATCTAAAATACCTGTGTCACCCCAAACTTTTTTGTTTACTAATACGCTTACAGCTCATCTAAGGAAAGAACAAATTCAAAACTAGGTGGGCTAATGACTTGCAGAGGTGAGATGCAAAACTAGTAATCACAAATTCCAGAAGAGAATCTCTAGGAGTTAGAGGACTCAGGGCTCCATCATAAGAAAACTTCTTTTCTGTCAGCCTTGGTGAGCTCATCCAGTTTCATGGCTTTTATGTACTGATGACTCCTAAATGTGAATCTTCAGTTTTGACCCTTTCCCTGGAATCCAGTCTCCCATATGCAACTTCTTATTTGATATCTCTGCTTTGATTCTGAATAAGCACCTCAAACTTAACGTTTATAAAATTGAGCTCCTTTTCTTCAAATTTTCTAGTCTCTCATTCTTCCCCATCCAAGTTGGCAGCAAACTTGTCCTTGTTGCTAAAGTCAAACACCTTGTTACCTTCATAGACTTATCTCTCTCCTATTCCACATTCATTCTGCTATAGATCCTGTTTGAGCTACCTTGAAAGATCTCCACGATCTGATCACTTCTTGCTACCATCATGCCTGCCACCCTGGTCTGGGTCGTCTGCTCCAGAATACTGCGATAGTCTTCTAACAGAACTTCTGACTCCTCTCTTGCCTTTTACTCTATATTATGCTTATATCAATTGCAGTGATTATTCAAACACATAGGTCAGATATTGCCATTTTTCTGCTCAAAGGCTCCAATGGTTTATCATTTTATTAGTGTCTTTTTATACTGCTATAAATAAACATTCAAGACTGGGTAATTTATAAAGGAAAGAGGTTTAATTGACTCAGTTCCTAACGGCTGAGGAGGCCTCAGGAAACTTACAATTACGGTGGAAGGCAAAGGGGAAGCAAGGACCTTCTTCACATGGTGGCGGGAGAGAAAGAGAAAGCAAAGGGGGAAGAGCTAATTATAAAATCTTGAAATCTCGTGAGAACTCACTCAGTATCCTGAGAAAAGCATGGAGAAAACTGCCCCCATAATCTAATCACGTCCCACCAGGTCCCTCCCTTGACACATGGGGCATACCATTCGAGATGAGATTTGAGTGGGAACACAGAGCCAAACCATATCAACCATCTCACTGACAAGAAAAGCTAAAGTCTTTATGAATGGCACCAGGGGCCCTTCTCCTCTATGGCCTCATCTTCACATTGTTCAAGCTGCAATGGCCATACCAGCCTGCTCATGGATCTTCACAGGCACCAGGCATACTCCTACCTTTGTTTTATGGAACTTGCTATTTTTGCCTCTGAAACATCTGGATGACTGATTTTCTCACTTATTTCAAGCCTTTTATTCAGTTGTTACCATTTTGGCAAGGCATCTAAAATATCAACTAGGGTATCTGAAAATTACTCCATACCTGATTTATTTCTTCGCTTCCATCACTGCTTTTCCTTTCCCACCTATAACAATGTGTGGCTCAACACTGAATGAGTGAGATAATACATTTTGACTCTAAGATTTATTTATCATTCTGTTTCCTTCTCTCCATATTTAATATTTGTTATTGCCTGTGTACTTGCCCCCCCCCCCCAAAAGGCTGATATGTGTGCATGTGCATATGCATATGTGTATATTTAATTATAAGGTCTTTGTGCCTGGGATTTAACTGTCTGTCCCATAATGTATAGTTGAATAATAGTTCTGAATGCAGATAAGTATTTAACTAAATGTTTATAATTGATTGATAAATTAACTGCAAGCAAACTTCTTGATTGTGATATATGCTCCTATTCTCTCTACAGAAAAAATGAATAGGGTAAAAACCATAAACGTATTCTCCCATTAGTCACTATAAATAAACTTTCACATTTGCCTTCATCTTTCTTCTATCTCCTCTCTTGTTCCATTTGCTTTTTTGTTATGAAACTAGTATTTATGGCCGAAGCAGGGCTGAGTAAGATGCAGTGATTATAGCTGATTTTATCACAGCTGTATTACTTAGCTGCAAGGTGAAGCACTGTGGTAAAATGGATCATGAATCCCTGAAATTGACTATCCGTCACCTTTATAATCCTGATGGAGAGGCAGGTCATATCAGGCCTGGCAACTTCCCATGCAAACAAGAACATCAAAGCAATGTTCCTAACTCAATTTGTCTAGAAATGTAACTACTGAACAATAAGATAAAGGTGAAGAGAAAGCCACAAGTGAAGAGATTGGGAGCGCTGTGTAATTTTACCCCAATACATAGATTGGATGAAGATCCCTGGGTTGTAAAAGCGTAGATATTAAGGTATTTAAGACATACATTTAGAATTGCCTCAGACACTATTGATTAATTCCTGCATTTGCAATTCTTACCCTAAACTCAGAACTTTTATAAAATTTTTGAGTTGATATATCTTTGATATTTCTAGCTCAATCAACATCCCCTGACACATAAGTAGGAGCCCAATAAATATTTGTTAAATAAATGCATGACTGAATAAATCAATGGACTGACATTTAACACTCATTTGGTCTTTGCTTTATCCCTATAGTGATGAGGAACTCACCAGTTCATAAGAAAACCCATCCCACTATTGAAGAGTGTTTTATTTTTTAGTCTATTTTTTCCTTATAATGAGCCAATATTTTCTTCATGGTAACTTCCATTAGGAATTGCCGTGGCTAGGAGTCAATAGTTTTGATTTGATGATCTCTTCCCTTCTGTGCACCAGCTTATTGAACCTCTAAGAAATTATTTGGTAGATTTTAAGTTATTTCTCTCTGTATTTCTTGGGATAAATCCTTGAAAGGTTTGAGAATTACGGCAGGGATAACTCGGGATCTTATACCCGCTGATTAGAATGGGTCCTAGTAAGGGAGGGCCTCTCCAGACCACCTATGAAATTTAGTATGTTCTTCAGTTCTATGGTACTGTGTTTTTCCTCCTCTTTCAGCTGAGATGTTTGGGATATATTGCATTTCTTCTTTAATGTTCTATGGGAATTCAGTGTAGCACTGAGTGGCAGTTATGCATTTCAATGTGGAATAGACAATGAATTGTCTCTTTCAAAGAGCCCTAGTCATGACATTCACATTTTGGAATTTTTCTGTCTTTGTCTTGGAACTTTTACAGAGATCAGTCCTCATAATCCAAGCTTTATTTGTACTTATATACTATTCCAAGTATAAGATATTCCTCTGATGGGAATATATGGGCTTTTGAGCCAATAAAAGGATATTGGGCTCAATCTCATCACATTTGTGACATACCACAAGTTTGGCTCCATATCTTCACAGGTAAAAATATAGAACTCCATTATGTGATTGGATCATCCGTTACCTAGAACATAATTTATTCAAATAATGATGCAACAATAAGCTCATTACCCCAAAAGTACCTCTCATTTCTTTATTCTACCTCATGAGAAGATGGGTTAGTTTTTTCTCCATTGCATGTGTGTGTCTTTGTGTGTGTAGGATTAGCTGTCTTTGTAATTCACTCGTTCTTTGCTAATGAAATCTCTGCATCGCTAACAAAGCAGAAAATAAAAAAGGTAAATAGCACTCCTCAGAAACAATGTGTTTCTTGTTACATGCATTCTTGTTAAACACCATCTAAAGGACTTTTTGCAGAGCAAGAAAAAGGAAAAGACTGCAAACACAATTAGTTGAATCAAAAAGAAATAATAATTATAATCACAATGCAGTCAAATATATATTCAGACAGCCATGCCTGTGGTCAAAGAAAAAACAAATGGAGCATTGCAGTCATGGGTAGTTACAGGAAAGATTATGAGGGCAAACATAGGTGCTGACTGCCAGGAAAAGTCTTCGTACTGTTTTCATTGAAGGCCATGGGACAGCTGTCACTCCTGACCCTTACAGTCAACTGCCCCAAGGTCAAGCCAATTGCTGACACACAGTAGGAAGAAATAATGGTTTTCAAAATTTTACTGAAATATATTTTTACTGAACTACTGTGTGCAAGCAACACACCAAAACACTAATGACAACATGTTAAGATCACAATGCATGGAAAACAATGAATTAGAAAGAAGTTGTTATGATAGGTGTGATTAAGAATATGAAATTCCTTAAGCATTAACTGACAAGTTATGACAATTCACCACCTTTCACTGAGTAAAATTTATAAACTTTCCTGCAAATAATTGGAGCTAAGCAGTATTACCTTAAACACTACAGAAGAGTGAAGAGACAATACAGACACACCCATTACGTCATGTTTTCCCATTTAGACATCCAGAATGCAATTTGAATGGCTGTAGGAGACTGACATTCTATTAAGTGTCAGATGCTGTATAGTGGCACCATATTTTCAAAAATAACAGGGATTTGTATCTTTCTGATGGATTCATGGCTGAGTTTACAATCCCTTAAGTCACACTCTGGAGACCAGTGGTAGTGAAAATCCTTCACTCTGTTTAGGGGTTCAGGGGATCTTCTTTACATCAGTTTGTAGTTAAAGGATACTTGCAGTTCTACCAGGATTCAGAAGAGAGTATTCTTTATTCTGTTTCCATTTTATAATGAATTTGTGTAATTGGAATCTATCCAATTAAGGTTTTGATTTCTTTTACAGAAGGCATAATGTCTTTCTCTCAGTGCCTGACAACTAATTAGTACAGTGCCTGACAACTAATAGAAGTTCTAGAAATATTGGCTAACTTAATTCATTGAGTGAAAAATATACATGGCTACTCATAGTCCTAATTCATATCATTTTCTGTGTCATTTTTTAAAAATGTACACTTTATAGGAATCTGTGAAGTGGATATATTTCAGTCTTTGCTGAGGCTGAATAAGCTGAATGTAGGACAATGGTTTTCAACATCACCTAGACAATAGAAGTACCAAACGTATACTCTAGTTTTAAATTCTGAGCAGGTTATCTTCAAGAACCATTTTCCTGAGCATTCTTTTCTGGTAACTGTCTCTTCTCAAACATTCTTCCACATTCTTTCCTCCAGGATGGACCTGCCACTTCTATGATAGAGCCCACTGGGAAACATGAACAATACAATAGAAATATACAGAGATACACATGCTAAAGCCCCTGTTCTAAAGCTTTACAGCACATACAATGAATAGCTTGCTAAACGTCTACACCTACATGATCCTGGCAGATAAAAACTGAGCACTAAGGGGGGGGGGAAAAAAACGCTCCGTTCCCTGGCCTTCTAGGGCTCTTGTTATCACACAAATACTTGTGTGACTTTAATTGGGAACTGGGAAAGAGTGGGGTAGTCACAGCATATCTAAAGTTTTAGTAAGGATTCTGGCAAAGAAAGTAGGGTTTGGAGTAAGTAATTTCAGTGGCAGCTTCCTGACATTGCTACAACTTGATCAAAGCAGAATGGAGAGAGTTCTGGAGCTGGCATCTGTGATAGCAGCTTTCTAATTGGGTGAGTGGCTTTCTGATTCAGTAGCTTTCTAGACTCTAGACCATGGCAAAGATAGCAGCTTACCTAGTAGCCTAGCTCTCTGGTGTGATTTTAGAAGTTGTTTTTCGGAGTTTGGTCTACAATTTGTTTCTTTAGGGTTCTCAGTGATTCTAAACTATCTCTATTTCTAATAAATTCTTTTATGCTTAAAAAGGGTAGACTGGATTCTATTGTACGTAAATAAAAATATTTATCAATTAACACAGTCCATTTTTCTCTATCTGCCAAGGTGGAGGAGCATTCAATCTTCTCAAATGTGTTTATGGAGACATGTAGGCTCTTCTCTGGTAACCTCTTTGCTTTTTTAGAAAATTGTGACGGACTCTTCCTCTAGATATTGCCTCAACATGGAGTCATACAGACTGAGATTATAATTATTATTATAATATCTATTTTTGGAATTTCAGACCTCTAAGGCTTATTCAGAGGAGCTGTCTGGACCTTTGCTTAAATTCACTATTGGGAAAATAATATCTTTAGCAGAGTGGTAACTATTCATGAAAGTCGATCTAAAATGGGCTGATGTAGAATTTAAACAAGATTACAGATTTTTCACATATCCAAAGTCATTTTAAAAAATTAATTTTTTAATTAAAAAATTTTTTAAAATTCCCTAATAATAGAAAATCTAGCACCCACAACCCAGGCTCCATTGAGTTAATGACTTTATTACATTCCATGCAGAGTCTCAATAATTTTGATTGCAGCTCACACTGCTCAATTCATTTAATATTTGTTGAATTCTTTGCTTCACTTTTTCCTCTGAGTTATGCTCATATATAGTTTCATGTATTCAACTTGCCCATTTAAGCTTAGAATAGCATTTGTGGAAAGGGCTTAGAAAAGATACCCATCCTGAGATTTCTACCCTTTCCAACCTGATATGTGGAGATTTTTGAAATATTTTTCTCTTTCCTACATACCAATGGAGTATTGTTGACATTTTCCTTCAGACAATCAATAATTGGCAAAAGGAGGAAAGAAAACAAACCTAGAGCCTAGAGGCATTGTGTTTTTGGACTTAAGGAGAATATGAAATGTTAAATATCCTTTTTCTCTAGAGGAATTTTTTTTTTTTTTTTTTTGTATTATATACTCCCTATGTAGTTTTGTTCTACTTTAAGAAACCATTCCAACATGCTTATACATGTTTTCTACTAACACTTATTAGCAGTAAGGATAGTCATAGTAGATAAGAGTTCTTCTTATTCTACTTCATAAAAAAAATTCAACAATAATTAGAGCCTTCAATATCTGAGCCCTACACTGATGTTTTTGGTTTACTATAGTTATTTGGGCTGTGTCAAACCTGGAAAACTCATTTCTTTGAATGTAACTTCAGGAATTAAAAGCACTAAGAATAACTTCACGTATAATAATTGCTCATTAAATGTTATTTTAGTAACTCTATTGAGCTTCATAATAGCAGAGGCATTCATGTTAAATATGTTCTAGCTTAGCCAGGTTAGGTTATGGTCCATGCACAAAAAATTAGTTTTGTTCAACTCTATAACAGAAAATAGATTTAATTATTGCTAACTGCATTTTCTGAGAAATACTACAGTGTCTCATTCTTCGAAAGCAGGTAATGGAATGTTTGAAAATAGATAAACATCTTCTTTTATCCTAATCATATTCCCCCAAATATTCTCTTGGTATTTCCAGGAGGTTTTTATGCCCAAACTAAATTCTTTAAGTGTATATATTTGTCTCCCACAAGATCTTGGGCTGTGACCGTTTATTAGATTTGATTCATTCTACTAAATTGCTTGGGCCATTTTTGCAGACTTATCATATTAGTTAAAGTGAAGGCTAAGCTGCTGTTAAAAGTGGGGCATGGCAAGGCAATCCTAAGCAAAAAGAACAAAGCTAGAGGCATCACATTACTCAACTTCAAACTATATTACAAGGCTACGGTAACCAAAACAGCATAGTACTGGTAAAAAAACAGACACATAGACCAATGGAACAGAATAAAGAGCCCAGAAATAATGCTATATAACTGCTAGCATCCAATCTTTGACAAAGCTGACAAAATGAGCAATGGGGAAAGAACTCTCTATTCAATAAATGATGCTAGGATAACTGGCTAGTCATATGCAGAAGATCAAAACTGGACCCCTTCCTTATACCACATACAAAAATCAACACAAGATGAGTTAAGGACTTCAATGTAAAACCTAAAATATAAAATTATAGAAGATAACATAGGAAAAACTATTTGGATATATCACCTGGCAAAGACTTCATGACAGATGCCAAAAGCAATTGCAAGAAAAATAAAAATTGACAAATGGGACCTAATTAAAGAGCTTCTGCATAGCCAAAGAAACTATCAACAGAGTAAACAGACAAGCTATAGAATAGGAGAAAGTTTTTGCAAACTATGCATCAAGCAAAGGTCTAATATCCAGAATCTATAAGGAAACAACAAATTTACAAGCAAAAACAACTCCATTTAGAAGTGGGCAAGGGACATGAACAGGCATTTTTCAAAAAATGTCTGCAACCAACGACCATACAAGAAGAGCTCAATATCACTGATAATTAGATAAATGCAAATCAAGACCACAATGAGATACCATTTCAACCAGTCAGTATAGCTATTATTAAAAAGTCACAAAATAACAGATGCTGTCAAGGTTGCAGACAAAGTAAATGTTTACACTACTGGTGAGAATGTAAATTAGTTCAGACAGTGTGAGGATTCCTCCAAGAATTTGAAACAGAATTACTGTTTGACTTAGCAATCCCACTATTGAGTATATAAGTAAAGGAATAGATATCATTTTACCACAAAGACACATGCATTCATTATGTTCATTGCACCACTATTCAAAAAAACAATGACATGGAATCAACCTAAATACTCATCAACAGTAGGGTGGATAAAGTAAATCCGGAGGTATGTATACATCATGAAATACTGTGCAGCCATACAAAAGAATGAGATCATGTCCTTTGCAGTTACATGGATAGAAGTGAAGACCATTATTCTAAGCAAACATAGGAACAGAAAATCAAATATTACACGTTCTCACTTATAAGTGGGAGCTAAACAATGGAACATATGGACACGAAGAGGGGAATAACAGATACTGGGGCCTATTTGAGGGAAGAGGGTTGGAGGAGGGAGAGGATCAGAAAAAAATCAGATACTGGGGCCTATTTGAGGAAAGAGGGTTGGAGGAGGGAGAGGATCAGAAAAAAATATCTTTTGAATACTATACTTATTACTCAGGTGATGGAATAACCTGTACATCAAACCCCAGTGACATGCATTTACCTATATAACAAACCTGCACAAGTATCTCTGAACCAAAATAAAAGTTACAATTAAAATAATTATAAAATTAAAGGGACCAGGGGGCGACTAAACAGTAATTTAGAAATGAAACATGTTTGTTAATTGCTCGTATAATAATCCTGAGATAAGTGGTTCAGGTTAGTGGCAGCTTTGCTCCATGCAATCATTCAAGAAGTCTAGTTTCTTCCATCATGGTCCTTTGGCTTTAGCTACCTATCCTTGTGTGCCTAGGTGACAGTAGGTTGTGGGCATTTCCATGTTGCTGCTTGTGAGAAGAAAATAAAGAGAACATGGAAGAGCAGAAGACCAGTGTCTCCAGGCCCAGACCAAGAAATGCCAGCTATCACTTCCATTCACATTTCATTAGCAAGTACTTGGTCACTGAAAGAAAAGAGGTGAAATGACTTCCAAACAAGTAGTTATGTTCCCGGCTACACTTCTTTCCCTAGGGAGGAAGGAGAGCATGAATTAGTGGATAACTAGCTAGCTTTGCTACACTTGCCAACTTTATCAAATAAGTTGACCGAGTTAAGCTAGTTCACCTCAATTAAGGGGAAGAAAATTTTTTCTAACTTTTCATGTTTTATACTTGGATGTAATCTCCAACACTTTCCCTACAAATGTAGTCTCCTGAGAGATATTTAAAGATACTCCTTCAATTGTTTTACTGACTTCTAAAGAATATGAATGCTACTTATTGTACTGACCAAGCATGAAAGATAAAATTAAGGGACAGAATTAGGAGATTAATAATTTTTCTACTTCCTCCCTTCAACTCATAATGGCTTCAAAAATGAAGAGGCTTGAAGTATAAAATGATATCCCTTAATGTAAACACAACAAAATTTCTGATGTCTATGTTATACTCAACACTGATCTTTTGGCTCCTCAAACCACTTTAAAAAGGTTATGAAGGATGTGTTTTATGAATCTCTTATTACAGCATTGCAAATTTTTTAATAACAAAACAAACATAACAATGCTATTAAAATAATTAAAAATCCACGTGGTCCCTATTTAACTCACTATGGCTGCCTAACTTCACATAAAGAGATCAGGCTTCAGAGGTGAAACAAGGCATTAACAGGTGTTGCCGGATCACGAAGGTGATTTCCCATTAGCCACATAGTAAATGTTCTGGAAACAGCAGCAGGAAAGCTGTAAGTCACAATGCTGCCTGTGCATCAAGCCGTTATGTTAAATGAGTTATTATTTTGGTTAAATAAATTCCATGCCATTATTATAAACATATTAATTAAGGTCGATGGTGTAATGAAACAGGTTTACTGTTAACTTCACACATGTTACATAAGAGGAATCTGAAACAACTCAGTTCCAATAAAGGTCTCAGAGTGAAGCTTTGAACATTAAAGGGCATTGCACCTGAGATGAAAATGTATTTCCTGTTTGGACAGTAGCAATGTCCAGATCCAAAATTAATAAGCTTTTGTCAAAATAATTTAGCACAATAATTAAGAAAGCACAGGCTTTGAAATTAGACTGGTTTATTTTTTATTAGAGGCTCTGCTACTTATTGCTGTATGACCTTGAGCAGTATTACACAGCATCTCTAAACCTTAGTATCAACATCTGCAAAATGTAGGTATTAATTGTTGCTTCTTTATATGACTGTTGTAAGCATTAGAATTCCTGTGTTAACCAGTTTGCATGGTGTCTGGGACAGTACTCAACGAATGCTAACACATTATTATCCTCAAAATGTTTATATTGCATAACCTTTAATATTGTTAATTGGAATTTATGTTTGAAACAGAGGAATAATTGCATTAGGCTGTGTAAAATTGGCAAAAACATTTTTTTTTTCCAAAAGGAAACACTCATATTTTAAGTGTTGGATACTAGAATGGAGGCATAAAGATTCTTTGAGTAGAGAGATTAAAATGAAGTACATAGATGACATATGTGTGAGAATATATTTTTTAGTAACCTAATTGCTGATTCTAGTGGCGAGAATATTCTAGAGTTCAATGAGTAGATCTACACTTCTAAATGAGAGCTGAGGAAATGATTTTTAAATGGCAACTAAATTATAAATATGGAGAAAAATTTTCTCTATGTATCAATACATATAGTTGGAAGGAAGAAGTTTGGATCATACACGTTTCACATGTTCGAAGAAATTGTCTTTGTGAAATGTCTTCAAGAACTGAGCTCACTGCAAACTTAAATAAAAGCCACTGAGACTGTTAAAAAAAATATATATATATACACACATATATACACACACATATATATACATATGTGTGTGTATATATATATGTGTGTGTATGTGTGTGTGTGTATATATATATATATATATACACACATACATATATACACATACATATATATATATATTGCCCCTGGGTATGCTATAAAAGGATCTCAGGGGTTATTACCATCTTATCAAATATTCCATTAAGACTAACAGCCCTAAAAGAGAACTGTCATTTGCCAAAATTCTCTCTAAGCTCTAGGAATCCTTTTTGTCAGTGTCATGCCTGGACCAGGATTCCACACAAAGAAGAATGAAGTCAGAACCTGGTTAATATATAATTAGCAATAAAAGGAGTTGGGTATTTGAATAATACATCAATGGTCAGATGAGAAGAGTATCAAGAAAATGGAAAGAACATGTGCTAAAGATAAATCAGGTGTAAGTAGTAAGAAGCGAATTGGATGATAAGTAGAAAAGAGATGGCGGAGAATACTAACAAAGTCTTCTCTTTGTATCTATTATTTCCTAACAGTGGTCTCTTATTAATACTTATTGTATCTCTGAGAGAAGCCTGGAACAAATATCCAAATCCTTATTTTGGAAATAAAAAAATTAGGCAGGACGAAGTGACTTGCATAGGGTTTCTCTACCGAGTCGGGAACTCAGCTGAGACTTGTTCTTCAGCCTTTGCTATAATCATTAAGAGAAACTGCTTCTGGTCAGTCACGAGGAAAACACAAGTTCACTCCCCACAAATAGTCACACCCACATTCTTCCTTATCCTGTAATATTAAGGTGATAGTAAAGTTTAGTGGTCCCTGTTCACTATTTCTCCTTGTATATTAAAGGTCCCATTGGATTAGGATTAAGTACTGCTTTAAATCTTTATTGGTGTGATCTGCGAGAAAGCAGCATTCGTATCATCTGGGGCTTCTGAGAAATGTAGAATCTTACATTCCATTCTAGACTTAATGAGTCAAAATCAGCATTTTAGCAAGTTTTCCGCAGGTGATTTCTATATTCTAAATCACTCAGCCAGTCTTCCAACTGACACCAGGCAGAGGAATAAGAATACATATTTTCATTTTCATCTTTTCTGAAATGCTGAAAGGTGGGTCAAGAGTCACCACTCAGACTGGCATAATAGAGTTCCACAACATTTTCCCCAGCAATGCTAAGAGATGTCTGATGTTATTTATTTTCACGTTCCATTGCCATTCGTATCTTCAAGGTTCTCCTAAGTAGCAAAGACCTTGAAGAGCAGGGCTGAGAGGGAGGGCACATCAGAATTGCCTGCACTCAACTCATTCCCAGCAAGAGGAGCAAACTTCGCAAGTATTGTCCTTTTAACAAAGGAAACAAACTATAATTGAGTCTGAGCATGTAACAGGTGAGACACCAGCCCACACTGATGAAATAGACTGGGGAGTGACCTGGCCTGAGTATTTTACACTTCCCTTGATGAAGACAACGAGCACAGGTTTTTGTTGGAAAACCCTGAAAAAGAGGAGTGGTAGGGACAACTGGTTGCAGTGATCTAAACGTTTGAATCTGTAAGAATAGGCATTTACAGAAATTTTAATTATACAAACATAAGTTAGATGAGTCACGTTCTTGAATGATTCTGCTTTCAAGGGGTTAATATCAAATTTAAAACAACAACACAAGATTTTATACATGAAAAGCACACTCTGCATCATGACAGGCACAAAGTGCAACAGAAGTACAAATAATCCATGTTTGAATGAACCATCTGCAAATCATTCCATAAGCCCTCCTATATGTCTATCTATCCCATACTAGATCTTTATTCTGTATTCAACAATGTTCTCCGAGTTTGAGGACAAAAGAGATTAAGGAGGCAACCCTCGTTTGTAACTAAATTTGTTACAAAACTTACTGAGCAACTGCTATGAGTGGGCTACTGCTTCCATAAATGGAGGAGAAAAAAATCATTCTGAAATTAGATAGCAACAGTTATATAATCGTGTACTTAAAGGCACAATGATAGTGTGTATACTCCACACAATATCTTACTATTGAAAAAAAAAAAAGCTGACACTGGAAAGGGATTATTTAGGGAAGTGTTTTTTGTGATTGCTGTTAAGTCTATTTGAGCTTTTACTTGCTGTGGTAGGAAGAATAATAGCCTCCCAAACATGTGTATGTCCTAATCACTGGAACCTACGAATATGTCACTTTACATGGCAAAAGGGACTTTGCATGAAGTTAAGGATCTTGAGATGGGGAGATTGTCCTGCATTATTTGGTTGAGGCCCAGGTAATCATGATTTCCTTAAAATTCAAAAAGAGAGGCAGAAGGAAAACAGAGGAATTTTGACTACAGAACAAGAGGTCAGTGTGATGCAATGTGAAGAAGTCTATTACCTGCTATGACTGGCTTTCATGATGAAAGAAGAGAAATTGGCTAATGATTACAAAAATACAGTTGGATAGAAGGAATAAGTTCTAGTATTTGATAGTGTGATAAGGATGTATTACTCCATTCTCACACTGCTATGAAAAAATACCTGAGACTGGGTAATTTATAAAGAAAAGAGGTTTAATTGACTCACAGTTCCGCATGGCTGGAGAGACCTCAGAAAAGTTAGTCATGGCGAAAGGCATTTCCTCACGGAGTGCAGGAGAGAGCATGAGCTCAAGTAGGGGAAAGGCCAGATGCTTATAAAACCATCAGATCTCACGAGACTCACTCATTATCAGGAGAACAACATCGAGGAAAATCCCCCACAATTCAATTACCTTCACCTGGTTCCACCCTTGACACGTGGGCTTTGTTATAATTCAAGGTGAGATTTGGGTGAGAACATAGAGCCAAACCATATCAAGGGAAATTATACTTAACAATAATTTATTGTATATTTCAAAACAGCTAGAAAAATGATAATGTTCCCAACAAAAAGATAAATGTTTGAGATAATGGGTATCCCGATTACCCTGATTTGATCATTACATATTTTACGTATATATCAAAATATCACATGTACCGCACAATGTGTACGACTGTGATATATCAGTTTTCAAAAATACACAAACCAAAAAAGATGGAGGAATAGGGACATAAGCCAGGAAAAGCAAGGAAACAGATTTCCTTAGAGCTTCCATAAAGAAATGCAGCTTTGCCAATATCTTGATTTTAGACTAGTGTGGTGACCTGCATCAGACTTCTGACAAAATGTAAAATAAGAAATTTATATTGCTTTTAACTCCTAAGTTAGTGATAATTTGTTATGGCAACACTAGAAAACTAATACTTTTACTTAGCCTATTGTACCAGCAAAGGGGTGGCTCTTTCACTACTTAATAAGGCTTAAGTATCTAGGTTTTCATTTAAAAAAGAGATTACAAACGTATTGATAAATGTTCCTTTTGTTTTTACTAAGTAACATCAAGGATCGTTAAAAACCACACACAAGGGCCAGGCGTGGTGGCTCACACCTGTAATCTCAGCACTTTGGGAGGCTGAGGTGGGCGGATTACCTGAGGTCAGGAGTTCGAGACCAGCCTGAGCAACATGGTGAAACGTCATCTCTGCTAAAAATACAAAAATTAGCCAGGCCTGTAATCCCAGCTACTCGGGAGGCTGAGGCAGGAGAATTGCTGGAGCCCGGGAGAAGGAGGTTCCAGTGAGCTGAGATCTTGCCACTGCACTCCAGTCTGGCTGACACAGCAAGACTCCATCTCAAAAAAAAAAAAAAGCACATAAAGAAACATTTATTTAACAGAATTCCTAAATATACACCTTATTGATTTATGACTAGAACCCACAAAAGCCATCAAACTAATGATGTCATATTTGAATAAACATAATGGCAGATTAAAATTTTTGAGTAAAAAAGATGATGTAAGTTATCCTACTATTTCTAGTCATATGAGATTCCTATGAGGTTACATGGTACTTTGAGATTATATAAAAAGTAATGACAAAAAACACAATTAGTTTTGCATCAACCTAATACCTCGCTTGGATAGCTCATGGCCAACTAGGTCACACCATGGCAGATACAATCTGGTTTGGACTGATTTGAGTAAAATGTAAAATTGTCTGAGAGAATGATGAGTCCTATAGGACACTTGAGAAATCCCTGGCACTCAGCAATTAGGAATAATGAAAGGCAACGTGCACAAGTTTCTAGATTACAGTGGAGAGGGCTTCAGGCAGTAGCCAACTGGGGGCTGGAGGAAATCTCATAAGGAGATGCCAAATTGAAAAAAGTCTTTAAATTTCTTGATCTAAGTCTAGTCTGGACTATACTGGGAGGAATTTTGGATGAAGCCCAGGCAGCAAGAATGACTGAATCAGAAACACAGAATTTTATGACAAATCTATTTCTCTTAATTAAATATTATCAAGAACCACCTTCTAACTATCAGCTACTGCAAATAAAACAGGAGCATTTCTAAAAACAGAGACAGAAATATCAGATTACATACCACAACACAAAAATTCTGACTATATTTCAGGCACTTATTTGATATGAAAATAAAATGCCTTTTGGCAAAACCCTAGCAATATCTGATCCTAGCACATTTTGTGTGACAATTCTAAGAAGCTCTAAGTGTGCTATGACACAGCTAAATAGTTTGATTCAAGTTCATCAGTGACTTCAAATACAGTCTTTCTTAATGAAAGAAAACACCACAAAAAAGAACATATTAGAGTTGAGAGGTGAAATTTCATATACAGAAAAATGTGTTAAATGTCTTAAATGATGATGCAATAAGTCTTAAATTTTATTTAAGTAATCTTCACTCATATAGCATATTTACTAAAAACTAATATGTAGCAGCATATTTTTGACTGGTGGTAGAAGAAAAATATTTCTTCATGATGAATTTTTTAAATGCTTTTTTTTCTTTTCACCAGAAAAACTCAATAACAGAAGTGATTCAAATTAAAGAATATCAGTTTTATCAAGAATGCCTGTAGTCCTCCATAGAGTAAACAACATGTCCCTGAACAACATTCTTGGAAGTCAAAATTCAGAATGTATTGATTCATTTTGCAGTAGTAAGGTAATTTCTGTCATCTTTTTTTATTTATGAAATTCTATTACTCGAGTCAACAACAATTTATAAACTGGGTTAAAAAAGAGCTTATTGAGACTGGCCTTGACCAAGGAGAGGACAGAGAAAGCTTTCACTGAAAAGGCACAGCTTGTTCTTTATTAAATAATTAAAAAAAAATATTTTTGCTATTTTTTTATTCGATTTTTCTCTTTTAAAAAAATCATTTGTAGGCTAGGCGCTGTGGCTCACGCCTGTAATCCCAGCACTTTGGGAGGCCGAGGCGGGCGGATCACGAGGTTAGGAGATCGAGACCATCCTGGCTAACATGGTGAAACTCGGTCTCTACCAAAAATATAAAAAAAATTAGCCGGGCGTGGTGGCAGGTGCCTGTAGTCCCACCTACTCGGGAGGCTGAGGCAGGAGAATGGTGTGAACCCTAGAGGCTGGGCTTGCAGTGAGCCGAGATAGCGCCACTGCACCCCAGCCTGGGCGACAGAGCCAGAGATTCTGTATCAAAAAAAAAAAAAAAAAAAAAAAAAAAAAAAAAAAAAAAAAAGTCATTTGTAGTGAATAGTTGCTTGGTGTAGATAGGAAAAATGTTTAAAACTAAAGAAATATAGACAATTTTATTAAGAACATTTTTGAAATGTCAATACAACTTCATAGATGTGTTTGGAATCAAATGACACTAGGTTTTATTAACTCAATAAGTTAAAATACATCTTTGGAGGGCAATAGGAGCATTAGAATTAAACTATTGATAGATACTCACATGTGTGTGCACATGTATGAGTGCTCACATGCACACCATTTACCTCCCAAATTCTTACAATAATTCCCTAAGCTATCGTATTCTCACTTTGTAGATGAAGGTCTATGGTATTTCAACTTGCCTGTTGAATATCTGGGGAGCCCTTAAGCCCTCTATACCCAACTGAACTTACTTTTTTACTTCCTAAATTCATTCCTCCTCCTGAATTCATCATTTTTTAAATGGTACCATCTTTCCACTCAAAAACCCACTTGACCCTTTAGTTAATTCGTCACTGTTCTCCTTACTTCTGCTACTCACCACAACAGCCTTCTTTTACCCAATCCAATTAGGTTTCAAAAATTATTGTCTTGTAATAACTCAAAGTTTCCTGGGTACTTCTCCATTTCCATTGCTGCTTTCCAAGTTCAGGTCTTCATTATCACTCACTTGATATTGTAATACCTTCTCATTGTTTTTCTTTACTCTATTTTTCTCCCATATTCAATCTTATTTACTCTCTAATAACAACAAAGTATTCCTGGAAAACTGTTCTAATCATAATATTTTCTGGCTTGAAATAGACTGCTTCCATGTCCTATAGACCTTAATTCAGTCACCTCAACATGCTAGGATGTTGTCATCTATTTTGACACATGTCAAAGTAATTTGTCATCACTGATAATTAAAATAGTGATGTTTAACAATAATTTCCATTTAAAATTATAACAGATTTATAATCATTATTTTATTTAAAAAAAATCACTCAATCATTTACATGATGGTATGATTTCCTGGGAAGTAATATCTATGTAACATCTGCTATGACAACATCCTTCATGTTGAAATGTCATCTGACATGAGTGCTAAGGAGGACAAAGGTAGAGAATATTAAGTCCTCAGAACCAAGCCCAAATTTCCTAGCTTGACATTTTATGGCTCTTCCCAATTTGACCCCAATCTTGTTATCTACTTCTTCTTACATACTCTATGTGCTGACACAAAAACATCTATAACCACAAAATCCTAAATTCCTTATTGCTCACATACATCATTTATATAGGCTTTTTTTACTCTCCCTTTGCCTGTGTTGCTCCTTCTGCCTAGAAATCGTCAGTACAGTATGCAGACTAGAGGTCTAAAGGTCAGACGTAAATGTCATCACCTTTATGAACATTTGACTCTCCTCCTCTTCCCTCAAGCCAGGAAGAAATGCTTTACATTCTGGAATTTAATAGTATTTTACCTACTCTTCTGGTGAAGTAAGAAATACTTTCTCATTAATCTTCTAGTTTTAAATTAATATTTTAATTATATACCAGGATATAAGCCTCTTGAAAATAAGAACTGTTTATATCCCTCACAATGCCTACACAGGATTGATGTTCAAAAAATATTTATTGAATAAACTTTATAAATACTTTGTTAATTTATTTGTTTGATATAGCCCTCTGCAAACCTAGCAATTTCCCTATAAAACACCTCTTCTGAATCACTTATTCACATATTAAGTTAAAGTAATCATAATACCTTTTTTCCTGGAACTACCACTGTATCATTTCTCTATTTTATGAGAAAAAAAATTATCTGTAAATGTAGTTTTTCTACTTCTCAGCTAATTTCATTATTTTTCTCAACCCTCTGATGGATGGAAGTGGCAAATCTTCTTGTAAAATTATAATACACTTTTCCAAATTCCAAATGAAGCCTTAATTACAGCATATCCAATATTTCTGTACTTATAAATTGCCTCGAGGAAACTAGTTGATTAATTTAATACAAGTTTTCCATTAAAGAGATTATATTCACCTTCTTATAGCATATATTTGCGGAAGCAAAGCCAAGACTCCTGATTTCCAGCTCAGTATCGATTTTATTTTTCCATTGTACCCACAGCCTGTGAAGGAAGTAAGCTCAGTTCAGCTTGGCGGGGGCTGGATATGACAGCGTTGAGAAGCTGCATATAAAAGGAAAACAATTTCAAAATGAATCATAATCACAGAGATTATTGCAGAGAGTAGAAGGGACCAAGACAGCTTACCTAATTTATTCCTTTGCCCTGGGGACAAGACTACCCCTAACCTTTTCTGAAATAGTGGTCACCTCTTCCGATCTGTTGAACACAAAGAATCTCTAGTATATGTCATGATTTTGTTTTATTTCATGCAGTTTATTTTTCTGTACTGATTAGCAACAGGAAAAATTTACCAACAAGCTCTTTCTGACAGAAGAGGTATGCTGAACTCATAGTTGTCTGAGTTATAACCTTGAGTTTGGAATAAAATTTTTGATAATGTCATACAGTTGACCTTTTAGCAAATAGAGTGTAAGCATTTTTTTTTTTTTTTCACCAAAGGTACTAAATTTACTAAGACTGCAACTGGAAATTTTAAAGAAAAATGGGAAACACAAAACTTCCCTTTTGTGAAAAGAAGAAAAAAAGTCAGAGGCAGATGCAGAATCGATAGTTTTAGCAGGGGTTTCGTTGCAACGTCTTCTATGCTGCTGAACGACTACAGGTTGGGAAAAGTGAAGATCTTTACTCAGATTGGGAAAATGCTTAAGTTAACTAAAAGCAAGTTTTGATTATTTCCCCAAAGGGAAGATGGGTTACTAAAGCCTTCTAAGCTTCTCCTCAACTGTAGCAAGATGCATTTGTTTGATAGACGATACTTGGTATTTAGGATACTATGGGGACTACATTCCTAAAACTGCTGAATTGCAGTGGATGTAAAAGAATTTGTCACAACCATTATGGTTTTCTTGCATTGGTGTGCTTTCGTAAATCATTGCTTATTGCACACTCCATGGACACATGCCATAGAAGAGACTGAAGGGTTTTTTCACTTTCATGGTGGAATTTGTTTCTCAAAGGCAGAAACAATCAGCAGAACTTTCAAGGAGAAAGGGCAGTTTCTGTGCCAAATCCTCCTAGGTCTTAAAAATTATATGAAAGAAAGAATCATGTCATTGTGTATTGTGCAAATCCACATATACATGGTTGCTCTCTCTCTACCCCCTTTTTTTCTCTCCTCCCTCCCTCTCTCCTTTACTCCCCCCCCCCAACACACACACACACACACACACACTCACTCACTCTCATACTGTACTGTTCTTTGTGAAGCAGATCAATATTTCAGACACAAATGAGGTGAGTTCAAGGGAAGAGAGATTCATATTGAGGTGTGAAAACATTCTAGGAAAAAAAAAAGACCGATCCATTTAAAAGGACAAATACAACCAATAAATCATGGTGAGCTTGGAAGGGTGACTGCTCTTCCTTCTGGCAGCTTTGTAATTACTCTCTCAACAGAGCAACAACTTTCTTTGGAAACCGACATTCTGTATGCAAGACAATTACAGCACTGAGGATCACTGCTGGCCAAGGCCCAGACTATGTATATCACAATCCATTAGTTAAGAGATGTATCTGAGTAGCCTGAAGTTTATTAAACCCAAGTGCCACTTTTCCCGATCACTTTTCTCTAGGTCTCCCAAGGGCAGTCATCGACAATTTCTAATAATTCATCAATCCAGTCTGCAAATAATTCTCTGTGAGCCCAGACTTTATGAATTATTAAGCTGATCTCTGGGATCTCATGATTCCCAACTCAGCTCTCCCCAAACAGTCTTCTAATCTTTTCTTGCAGCTCACAATTAGAGATCATCAGAAGACACCGTAACCAATGAAGCACATTATTTCATTTTATCTCATGAGAAACTGATTCGTCTAGATTTGTGTTTGAGTGTTTAGAGTATGTTTTGAAAAGTTCAAGATAGATAGCATACTGATATCAAAAGAACAGAAGACATTCTTGCTTTGTGTGGGGGGGTATGTGTGTGACATCTCCCTTCTCAGAAAAACCTTTCTTGTTTACACCTACCCATTTTATATTTAAGCATGTGATGACTTGCATTATCCACTAATTGGTTCGCATGTTAAAACACCATTTTCCCAATTAGTTTTCAAGGGAAGAGGCCAAGTCTTGAATGGTCTCATCTTGCCAGCAATGGTGTGCTGCAGCTGGTTTGTACAAGCTTGTGAGAGCCAAATTTAAAATTTTCAGATAATTCTAACAGCCATTATAAAAAATCAAAATACATAGACATACAATTAGATAAATTATGTTAAAAGCAAAAGAATAAATGGTCAAAACTCATTATCCTTTATTTTCCTATATTTACTACTGTCTGTGGTCTGGAGGTTATTTAAACCCATCATATTTTATGTTGCAAACACCATATAATGATGTGCTTCTGTGCATCTTTTCACAACTTCATCTTCACTGATTTCACATTCAGAGACTTCGTGATGATAGATGGAAAGTACCCATGGTGGGAATATTCATGTCTCTATGTCCCATTTTGGTAATTCTCACAATATTTTAAACTTTTTCATTATTGTCATATGTGTTATGGTGATCTGTGATCAGTGATCTTTGATGTGACTGTTGTCACTGTTTTGGGGTGCCACGACCATGTGCATGTTAGACTGTGAACTTAATCAATAAATGTTGAGGGTGTTCTCACCGCTCCCGTGACTAGCTGTTCCCACATCTGTCTCTCTCCTCAAGTCTCTTTATTCCTTGAGATACCACAGTATTTCTTTATTTATTTGACTTTTATTTTCAGTTTGGGGTACATGTGCAGGTTTGTTACAGAGGTAAATTGTGTGTCACAGGAGCTTGGTGTCCAGATTGTTTCAGCACCCAAGTAATGAGCATATCTGGGTGGTGAAATAATACTTGAAAGGTTATTTTTTGGGTCTTATCCTCATCCCACCCTCTATCTCCAAGTAGGCCCCAGTCTCTGTTGTTCACCTTTTTGTCTCCATAAGTACTCAATGTTTAACCCTCATTAGAAGTCAGAACAAGCACTATTTGGTTTCTGTTCCTGTGTTAGTTCACTTAGGATAATGACCTTTAGCTCCATTGATGTTGCTGCAAAGGACATGATCTCATTTTTTTTGGCTGTATAGTGTTCCACGGTATATTATATACCATATTTTCTTTATCCAATCTACAGTTAATGGACATTTAAGTTGATTCCACGTCTTTGCTATTGTGAATAATGCTGCAATGAATATATGCATGCATGCGTCTTTATGGTGGAATTATTTCTATTCCTTTGATTATATACCCAATAATGGGGTTCATGGGTTGAATCATATTTTTGCTTTGAGTTCTTTGAAAAGTCACTAAACCGCTTTCCACAATGGCTCCATTGATTTACCATCCCAACAGCAGCGTACAAGTGTTCCCTATTTTCTTGAACCTCTCCAGCATCTGTCAATTTTGATGTTTTAATAAAATAGCCATTCTGACTAGTGTAAGACGGTATTTTATTGTGGTTTTGATTTGCATTTCTCTAATGATTACTGATGTTGAGAATTTTTTCATATGCTTTTTGGCTGCATGTATATTTTCTTCCGAAAAGCATCTGTTCATGTCCTTTGCCCACTTTTTAATGTTTTTTTGTTTGTTTGTTTTGTTTTTTTTTTGTAAATTTTTTTAGGTTCCATATAGATTCTGAATATTGGATCTTTATCAGATGTGTAGTTTACAAATATTTTCTCCCATTCTGTAGGTTGTCTGTTTACTCTGCTGAAAGTTTATTTTGCTGGAGTCACAAAAATTTTTAAATTAGATAATTAATACCACTACACTGGCCTCTAAGTGCTCTAGAGAAAGGAGCACTTTCAATTTAAAGCTAGAAATGATCACACTTAGTGAGGAAGGAATTTGAGCCTTCCTCAGCTGAGGTAGGCTGAAAGCTAGGCCTCTTGCTCCAAACAAGCAAGCTAACCAAGATGTGAATGCAAAACCAAAGCTCTTGAAGGTAGTTAAAAATGCTATTCAGTGAACATGTGAATGATAAGAAAGTCAAACAGCCTTAATGCTGATGTGAAAAAAGTTGTAAGGTCTAGATAAAATATCAAACTAACTAAAACATTCCCTTAAGTTAAAGCCTAACCCATAACATGGCCCTAATTCTCTTTAATTCTATGAACTCTGAGAGAGGTGAGGAAGCTGCAGAAGAAATATTTAAAGCTAGCAGAGGCTGAATCATAAGATTTTAGGAAAGAAGTTGTCTCCTTGACAAAAAAATGCAAGGTGAAACAGTAAGTGGTACACCAAGTTACAGAGACAATCCAACTAAAATAATTGATGAAGGTGGCTACCCTAAACTACAGGTTTTCAATGTAGATGAAATAGCATTAGATTGGAAGAAGAAGCTGTCTAGGGTTTTCATAGCTAAAGAAAAGTCAATTCCTGGCTTCCAAGGTGCAAAGGATAGGCTGACTCTCTTACTAGGGGCAATGCAGCTGTGACCTTAAGTTGAAGTCAGTGCTCATTTACCATTCTGAAATTCCTAGTCTCTTTAGAATTATGCTAAACCTACCCTGTCTGTGCTTTATACATAGAAAAACAAAACCTAGATGACATCACATATGTTCACAGCATGTTTTTTTTAATGAAAAAAGAATTATATATTTGGTTAAACCTTGATGAGGAAGATATCCACTTGTCTAGCCCACAAGTATGTTTTTTTTTTGTTTTGTTTGTTCATTTGTTTTAAATTTTCTGGTACATAGTCGGTATATATACTTATGGGGTACATGAGATGTTTTGATATCGTATGGCATGGGTTATTGAATATCTTAAGCCTACTGTTGGAGCCTACTACTCAGAAAAAAAAATTATTTCAAAATATTATTGCTCACTGACAATGCACCTAGTCATGTAAGAGCTCTGATGGAGATGTACAGGGAGATTACAGTTGTTTTTATGCCTGCTAACATGACATTCATTTTGCAGCCCATGAATAAAGAAGTAATTTTGACTTCCAATAATATTTAAGAAATATGTTTTGTAAGGCTATCACTGCTATAGATAGTGATTCCTCCAATAGATCTGGGAAAACTAAAAGTCTTCTAGAAATGATTCACTATTCTGGATATCTTTAAGAACATTTGTGATTCATGGGAAGAGAACAAATATCAATATTAACAAGAGTTTGGATGAAGTTGATTCCAACCCTCATAGATGATTAGGAGGGGTTCAAGGCTTCACAGGAGGAAGAAACTACAGATATGCTGGAAACAGCAAAAGAACTAGAATTAGAAGTTGAGCCTGAAGATGTGGCTGAATCGCTGCAATCTCATCATGAAACTTTAATAAATGAGGAGTTGCTTCTAATGGGTGAGCAAAGAGAATGGTTTCTTGAGATGGAAACTACTCCTGTTGAAGATATCACAGAGACAAAGAAGAACATTATATAATGGTAAAAAGATTAATTCACAAAGAAAAGCTAACAGTTATATATATACACACCAAAATCAACAACAGATACCCATATATGTGAAGGAAATATTGATGAAATTGAAGGGAGAAGTAGATAGTAACACAGCACTTGTAAGATATTTCAGTACTTCACTTTCAATAATGGATAAACCAATCAGACAATCGATCCATAAAGAAACACAAAAATTGAACAATACTGTAGACAAATTGGACCCAACTAAAATACAGAACACTCCAACCACCAACATCAGAATACACATTCTTCTTAAAAGCATATAGAACATTATCAAGGATAGATCATTTAGACCACAAAACAAGTCTTAACAAATTTAAGAAAGTTAAAATCATCCCAAGTATCTTTTCTGGCCATAGTGGAATGAAATAATAAATCATTAGCAGAAGGAAAACCGAAAATTCTCTAAGTATGTGGAAATTAAACAACATACTCTTGAACAACTAATGGGTGAAAGATAAAATCACACGGGAAATTAGAAAATATCTTAAGACAAATGAAATCACAAATATAGCATGCCAAAAATTACAGGGTGCAGCAAAAGCAGTACTGAGAGAAGTTTAGAGCAGTAAAATACTACCTTAAAAAGAAGAAAGATCACAAATCTACAACTTAATTTTATACCACCAGAAAGAAGAAAAAGATGGACAAAATAAACTAAACTTCGTAGAAGAAAGAAATAATAAATATTAGAGCAGAAATAAAATGAAAAATAGAAGAATAATGGAAAAGATTTTATGTTGAACTAAGAGTTATGAAGAGTTAATGAAATTAAGAGTTAGTTTTTTGAGAGATCAACAAAATTGACAGACTCTAACTAAAAAAAGAGAGAGAACACTCAAGTAATAAAAATAAAAAATGACAGAGGAAACATCACAATTAGTACCAAAGAAATAAAAAGATTTTAAGATACTCCTATGAATAATTATATGCCAACAATTTGAATAACCTAGAAGAAATAGAGAAATTTCCAGAAAAATACAAATTACCAAGCCTGAAATGTAAAGAAATAAAAAATCTGAACAGACCTATAATGAATAAGAAGATTGAATCAGTAATCAAAAGTTTCCAACAAAGAAAAACCCAGCACCAGATGGCTTCACTGGAGAGTTCTACCATTTTTTTTTTTTTTTAAACACAGAGTAGATTAACATCAATTCTTCACAAAAATTGAGGCGAAGGGAACACTTCCAAACTTATTTTATGAGGTCAGCATTACTTCCATATCAAAACTAGACAAAGATACTCAAACAAAACTATAGACCAATATACTTTATGAATATTAATACAAAAAAAATCTTCAACAAAAGAGTAGCAAAACAATTCAATAGCATGTTAAAAATATTATACACCATGACTTAAGTGGGCAATATCCCTGAGATGTAGGGTAACTTAACATACAAAAATCAAACAATGTAATACATAACATTAAGAACATGGAGGATAAGAAATACATGCTCATCTCAGTTGATACAGAAAAAAGAATTTGAAAATAATTCAACATACTTTTATGATAAAACACATTTAAAAAACTAGGAATACAAGAAAAGTAACTCAGTGTGATAAAAAGAATATATGAAAAGGCTACAGATAACATCATATTCCACAGTGAAAAACTGAAAGCTTTTTCTCTAAGATCAGGAACAAGGCAAGGATGACCACTCTCACCATTTCTTCAACATAGTACTAAAAGTCCTAGTCAGGCCAATTATGCAAGATAAAGAAATAAAAGGAAATTGCAAAGCAAGTAGTAAAGCTATTTCTGTTTGCAGATGACATGATTGTTTTTATATTCCAACGGTGAACAATCTATAAAAGAAAGCAAGAAAACAATCCCATTTACAATAGCATCAAAATTGGAATATTTAGGAATAAACTTAACAGAGTAGGCCAAAGACTGATTCCCTGAAAACTGTAAGACGTTGCTGAAATAAATTGAGGAAGATAGAAATAAATGAAAATACCTTCTGTGTTCATGGACTGGAAGACCTAACATTGTTAAAATGTTCAAACTGCCCAAAGCAATCTACAGATTCAGTGCAATTCCTATAAAAGTCTCTGGCATTTTTTGCTGAAATAGAATACATTCTAAAATCACACAGAATTTCAAGTGAGGTTCTGAATAACTCCTTGAATAGCAAAAATCATCCTAAGAAAGAAGAAAAAAGGTGGAGGTCTCCCAGTTGCTGATGACAAAACATATTATAAAGCTACCATAATCAAAACAGTATGGTACTTGCATAAATACAGACACATAGTTGCTTTCCAGTATATGTCCAGAAGAACTGAAAGCAGAATATTGGACATACATTTGCACACCTTTGTTTATTGCAGCATTAATCAAAGCAGCCAAGAGATGGAAGCAACCTAAATGTTCATCAATAAATGAATAAAGAAAACGCCATAAACACATACAACGGAATATTATTCAGCTTTATAAAAGAGAAAATTTCTATTCTATGCTACGACATGAAGGAAATTTGAAGATATTATGTTAAGTGAAATAAACTCATCACAAAAAGAGAAATATTGCATGACTACACTATCAGGTATCTAAAGTGGTCAAACTTAGAGTAACAGAAAGTAGAATATGGTCACCAGGAAATGGAGGGGGAGGGGAATGTGAGGAATTGTTTAATGTGTATAGAGTTTCAGTTTTGCAAGGTGAAAAATTTCCAGTGATCTGTTACACAACAACGTGCATACAGTTAACACTATTATATCACACTTAAGAATGGTTAAGATGGTAAATTTCATGTTATGAGTTTTTAACACAATAAAAAGCTTATAGGAAGAGAATATTATCAAGGTAATTATGAGTATTGGATTCTGACAAACCTAGCTTATGTTGGATGAGGAGTTGCTTTTTTATCAATGAAGAAAGGAAGTAGTTTCTTGAGATGAAACCTATTCCTGCTGAAGATACTGTGAATATTATTGAAATGTCAACCAATAATTTAGAATATTACAAAAATTTAGTTGATAAAGGAGTGGCAGAATTTAAGAGGACTGCCTCCAATTTTGACACAAATTCTACCGTGGATAAAGAAATCACTTGCTACAGAGAAATCTTTTATGAAAGGAAGAGTCAATTGATGGTGCAAACTTCATTGCTATCATATTTTAAGGAATTACTAGTCACTGCAACCCTCAACAACCACTGCCCTGGTGAATCAGCAGGCATCATAATTGAGGCAATATCCTCCACCAGGCAATCATGACTCGCTGAAGACTCAAATAATCCTTAGCAGTATTTTATCAGTAAGTTTTAATTCAGATATGTAATTTTTTAGACATAATACTATTGTTGCACTTAATAGACTATAGTACAGTATAACCATAGATTTTAGATGCACTAGGAAACCAAAATCTTTGTGTGATTTGCTTTATTGTGATATTCACGTGTTACAGTTATCTGGAACTGAACCTGCAATATCTCTAAGATATGCCTGTGGTAGAAATCAGGGTTCTCTGCCTAACCCAGAGAGCTGGTTGATAAACACTTACTAGCACACTACTGATTACTGTCTAAGTCACCTAAGCAATATAAGCTTCAGAATTATGCTCCAAAAAGTGGAAAAGGAAACCTTAATACTAGACAAATCAATCTTCTTCTCACTAATCCCCTCTTGCACAGCTCTTATTTGTTATGGCCATATCCTATACTGGGTTACTTTCCTAGGGTCACCGCTAATCGTAGATCCTTGCAACAAGTGTGGGCCCCAAATATTGTAGATGGCATTTGACTTGTATGACCAATTTTCTCACGCTGAATACTAGAACCAGGAAAGTAAGTAACTCAGGCACCAGCTAATGGGCCATGAGATCGACCTAAAGACAAGGATATTGTGGTCTGAGTTCTTCCACTGGTCCTGGGAAAGATTTTTTTTTTTGGTCTGCCACTCACCACGTTAAGTTATAACGGGGCCTTGAAGAACTCCTCAGCTTTGGTTTCTGAATTCTTTGGACTTCATTTTGTGCAAAGGATGAGGTCATAATCAAAGGTGCGATGCTTAGAAATGACTAAATCATGAGCTTCTTCTATGAGTGTCAAATAAGTTCATATCTTAATAATAATTGCTAACATTTAATGAACACTTGCTACATGCTGAGCTCCACACTAAGTACTTTATACATTATTTCATTTGACTCTAACAACTTTATAAAGAAGGTACAATTATTATTCCGTTTTGAAGAGGGAAAAACAGAAACTAAACTTAAAGTAACATGCTTGTTCACACAGCTAGCAAGTGATCAAATTGGGCAAATTTGTTTCTAGAACCCCTACTCTTAGCCAGGCACAAAACTAAAACCCATGTCAGCAAAATATTTAGCCTCTAAATAGAAACAAATGATGAAAGGCTTAGAACCTTTAGCAGCATTAGGGAGAACAAGCAAAACACTGCCGTTATTGGGATTTTTAGTTTTCTGACATCCTAGCTGCCACCAGGTTTCCAATGATTAGGGAACTGATAAGAGACTCAACAAGATTTGTTTTAAATCACATGAGTGCTCCTTTAGTTGACCTGAAGATTCATTATTTGAGAGATGGCATCCAGGACAAAGAAAGAGATTTTCCCAGTCTATCTTGGTGATCAAATGTTGCTGTATATAAGTTTGATACGAGGCAGGAAATGAGACATTGACCAACTGAGTTAGGGGGGACCATTTAGGAAAATGAAATGAAGGACCCCCTGAAAACGAGGAACAGTTGGTAAAAAAAGAAGAGCATCATTAGCCTGGAGCAGGGGAGAGTTAGGGAACATATCAGAACTGCTTGTAAATACTTGAGGGACCATCACATTTAAAAAATATATCTTACTTTTGGCCTAAAGAGCAGAATTAAATTCAACTTGGAAAAGTTAGAAAAAGGAAAATTTTATTGAAAGAAAATATATAATAATTAGAGCTGTTAAAAAACAAAGCGACCTGCGTGATACAGTAGTGAGTTAACTATATCATTAAAGGTATTCAAACAGGGCTGAGCAGTGCTGGCATAAGACATTCAGGGTGATCTTTGAGGTCATTTCTAAGTTTGATATTACCCTATCGATTTAGAAAAACAAAGAATTGGGATCCTCTTTTCTTAATTACTTTTAGCTCAATTATCTGTAATCAGATAAAATCTAAGTTTTCTGAAAATAAGTTCTTCCTGGGCAGCCTCCCTTCAAAGGCCGACCCTAAATATGTGGCATAGACAGTGGGTAGAGAAGAGATGAACCAGAGTGGAAAAAGCATTCATCATCTAAGCTCAAAAAAGTCAGCCTCTGACCTTGGAGTAAGAGACAGCTGTTTTCAGCAGAAAATATAAAATGTTATGCAGTTGTGGGAAATATTACAGGAAAGGAGAGCCAATTAGAAAGAAAAAGAGAGAATATTCAGAGAAGGATACCTGTCATCTTTTCAGAAAGACTTCCCAAATCCATGGAATATCAGCTCCAAAAAATGTAAGAATGTGATGTATTAAAAATAGGAAAGTTAGCGAAAGGTAGGAATACAATGTAATTTTATTTCAATATAAACTTTTAAAATCTTGGGCACATACTATGTATAACTGCTATCAATAGACTACCTTGTCTAACTTTTTTTTTTTTTTTTTTTAGTAACCTGTTCATCATCACTTTTAGCATCTCATTGCTCTGGTTAAGTGTACTGTTCTAGGTGAAAGTGTACAGCCTAATTGTTTTAAGCCAGAAATGCAGTGACAACTAATTTGACAACGTACACGTAATTTTTCCGCTGAGGCTGGTGTTTATCTGTTGAAAACAAAACATTTTGGTTATCTGATTTGTAGCTTCCCTCATGCATGAGGTGGATTAGATAGTAATTAAGAGGTCAGGCTCTGTGGTTAGACTGCCTTCATTTGAATGTCAATTTAGGCTGACCTTGAGGAAGTCACTTAACATCTCTGTGTCTCATTTATATGTACAATGGGTATGAAAATTGTAGGCTTGTTGTGAGAAACAAATTAAGTAATACATACAATAAAGTAAAGCATTTTAAGATAGTGCCATAATAAACACTCAATAATTTATAATAATAATTGCTATTATTATCTTCATCAGCTTTAAGCGATTTCATTCTACTGATCAGACCAAATTGAATTACTTATTTAAGTATCACATAGACAGTACCTAGGAATAACTAAAAACTCTTTATCAGGCATGGATTGATTTATATATAAACAACAATGGCAATGTTACTGACATTAATTCATTTTAAACATTGGTAATACTAGGTTAAAAAATGGAAAGAGTGGTTATCCAAATTTTATTGAAAATTCTCATGAAAAATTCACATCCGAAATAATTGCTCCTGTTTAATGCACATCATTCTGATGTGAGGTGTAATTGTCCTTCCCAGTACCTGTATGTTAGCTATTTGAAGAACAGTAGAGTGAAGTTAAAAATAATGTCACATTTTATCTTCTTGAATCCTCTGCAACTGTAACAGCTGACTAGCAAGGCTGAGATTTAATGACAAATGATGATGAATGATTTGGAATTATTATAAAAGTTAAAAGAAAGTGTTCTTGGAGAATAAAGGCAGGTGTGTGTGTATAGACTTACACATTCACATTGCTTGACAGGTTTGGATTCTAGAACAGGTTTGTGCACTAGAATTCTCTCCTGACATTTTCAAGCTGTGCTGTCCAATATAGTAGCCCCTAGCCCTATGTGGCTGTTTACTTTGAACTGATTAAATTGTAATAACATTAAATTTCCATTCCTCAGTTGTTTCAAGTGCTAAAAAGCCTCATGTGGACAGTGGCTATTGTATTGGATGGTGCAGATACAGAATGTTTTTTCTCATGATAGGGTTCAAGTGGACAGTGCTGGTTGAGGTAGGAATGGGAGAGGGTTTGAGGGAAGAAAAGGTCTCTCAGAATAGTGAAAAATAATGTGGCTGACAGAATGGCATGGTTGTTGTTTAAACATTGGAGATGGAGGAATAATTATTAACAAGTAAAGTATCATTTTCATTCTGCGGACAAAGAGACTACTGTACAAAAGGTAATAAGTTGCCACGATAATGTGCTTCTTCCCATCTGCAATGAGTCAGCCTGATAGGTCCTGGTGTGAGTGAGGCAAACCACCTGGGATTGTTGTGATTAGAGAGAAATTCACTTCAGCAGGAAGCTGGGCATCCAAAATGCCAAGATTAAAGACAATGAAAACAACCAAAAAAAAAAAAAAAAAAAAAGCTCCTTCAGTTTCGGCCAACAGCCCTAATCATAAATTCTTTTAAAATGCTATTTACTGAAAGAGATCTCTGATAGCAATAAGCTGCAAGCACTCTTCTTGCTACCACCCTTCTGTCAAGCATGGATGAATATTTATATCAGGTTATTTTAATCATGTTTTTCTTGATGTGACATAATTCTACATAATTTATTTTCCCTTCTCGGGTGTTAAGAAAAGGTCTCTTTTTAATTTTTTTTCCACACTGTCAAGTCAAAAACTTTCCAATTTCTTTTCTGGCCCTGAGAGAAAACAGGACACAGGATGACACAGAGAGTTGACTGCATTGACATGTGTTACCATTGAAAATCAATGCTCTTGTCCTTGGCACATTCTATGGAATGTAATGGTCTGGAACACTAAGCTCTGCAACAAGAAATGAGGGACCTGAGGGAATCTATGGAGTTGGAATGTCAGGTTACAGCAAGTCTGTGTGGGTCTAATACACTGAGTATGAGAGAGACTTCCAGGGCAGATGCACTCTCTGAACTGGGCTCAAGGTGGTGCTTCTGGCAGTGAATTTTGAATTCAGTATAAATTCACCAATCTA
The DNA here is from genome assembly GCF_001698545.2 of Rhinopithecus bieti. Taxonomy (NCBI): domain Eukaryota; kingdom Metazoa; phylum Chordata; class Mammalia; order Primates; family Cercopithecidae; genus Rhinopithecus; species Rhinopithecus bieti. The sequence continues at coordinate 1,185,193 of NW_016819633.1, read as the reverse complement.
GTATCATGGTGGGTGGAAGGTGGGAAAAATGGTGGGAAGGGCAGGCTGCAGGGAAAAAAGAGACCAAGCTGAACAGAGACAGAAATAAAGATGGATAGAGACATAACACAATCAGATGCCCAGAGAGACAGGGACAGACATACAGACAATTTGAGGGAGACATCGACAGAGAGAAAAAAAAAAAAAAAAACTATTCCTGATTTCTTGTTTATTTCGTTTTCTGAACCCTCAGTAAATCTCCATCCAATAGAGATTTTCAGTATACTCAACATTTATGTTTACTCTAAGTAAGAACTAGGAAATTCTGTATAATGAACAAAATTTAAAACCAAAAATAGGATGACATTTTTATGAAAGACATCTATTTAGCTTTAAGAGGAATTGATACAATTGGAAAGATATTAATAAACCCCAGCACAGAAATCACTAGTCTATCGCTGAATGCAGTTTTTCTCCCATTCCAGAAACACAAGCTCTCCATTTTACTTCTGCTCTAACAAACTGTTTGCAAAAAAGTAATGCTCTTCAGAAGTGAAACGAGCAATTTCAGGACCTGGCACTCTCCTCCTTTAACTGTCATTATGAAATGACTAAAAATCAAATGAAGCAAGGCAACTTTTGCCCGTCTTTTCTAAGCAGGGACTAATTCTTGCCAAAGGAATGTGTTTGCTTTTCCTTTTGTCAGTTGTTAGTTTCGACCCTTCTTGTGTGTGTATTGTGTGTGTGTGTGTGTTTTAACTTTTTACTGAAGTTATAAAAAGAGAATTTCAGAGCATTATGCAAAAGTTAGGCTCAGTCGGGGTTACAGGAATTTCTGCCGTTTACCCAGGGACACTGAAATGTTTGGATAAAATAAGACATCGAAGATACAAGTGTGGGTGAAGTGTTGGAGGTGTTCCACTTTGTATCAAAGTAGCATGTATTGCATACTTTTAGGGCTGGGATGCTATTAGAGAAGTCTAGGATATCTGGAAGTGGTTTTCAGGGTCCATACCCTTTCACCCTAAAGAATATCTTTTCTTCTGTACTTATCTGAAATTTATTACATTCCCACTATTAACTACATATTATAATTTTCTGATTCTACTGAAAATAATGCATCACACTGTGTAAGAACAAAGAAGCAAATAAAACCTATCTAAAATGTGCAGCTTCACAGTGCTGAGATATTTGCATTTTATAGAAAACATTTTAAAATCATTTTAGTAAGTGGAATCCATTTTCCTCCATGAACTGTTAATACTGAATTCTTAATAGCTTCCCTAGGGTTTTGTGTCTTGCTATGAAGCCTTTAGTGATTTCATCATTGTTAAGGCACAGTAAACAATCACAGTTTATGCTCATAAGCATAAAACTTTCAATCTATTACTCATCCTAGTTTTTATATTTCAAAGATAGAAAACTTATTTTTTATGCAATCTGAGTGTGAGACAATGCTAAATTGGTTTATAAGCCTTGCAAATATTGGTATAAACATTTCTAAAATGCTTAATGTATAATATCAGCATTTTGAAATCTTATGGAGATAATTATACTTCTAAATTTCTGTTTTTTTAAATGACACTGTTCTTTTCCTTTGTTGGAGCTAGTATTCATTTTGGTTTCTGGTTCTTATTCTTTGTTTATAAAAGACCATGTCAATTTGACCCTCTTATAAGTGACTCCTCAAAATCTTGAATTTTCAGCTTTGGTTCCTAAAATATTTAAAAAATATATTATAGGTCTACATTTAAGCCTAGTACAAACATAACAAAGTTATCAAATAAATAGCTATAATACACAAATCTATTGCTTTTTACAATTGTAAAATGTATGTGTACTGTATACAAAAAAAAGGAAACTGTGGATAAATACAGAAAATAAAATTAATACATTATTTTAATCTCTTAAATATACATCTCCTATCTAGTGTTGAATCTCCCTCTGCTTATTTTGTCTATAGTTACGTAAATACGCAAAACCAATATGTTTTAAAATTGTAGAATACTAGCATATGTAAGGTTTAATTTAATAGCTGCTTTTTATTTAAATTGCTATTATATCTTGAGCATTTTCTTGCTTTTTTCCTGCTCTTCCTAAGCACGACTTTGTATTATATTTTGCTATCTGTGCCACAACTTATCCAACTATACTGCTATTGTGCGCAATTTTGTTGTTCACAACCTTTTTAAAAAATTAGTCAAAGATCACCCTTTCTGAAATCTTCTATTAAACTTCTGATTTTTTTATTACACTATATTTCTCACAGAGAATTAGAAGTTTAAAAAGTATCACACTCAACGGTAATTATGCATTTAATTGAAATTATACTAAGCCTATAAAATAATATGGGAAGAAATTTATACCCTAAAGTTCTATTCATTTTCCTTGTTGTCATGTCTCAAACGGTTCTTAATAAAGATAGCTTATATTTGTATTTTCCTTAATTGGATTTCTTTCTGTCTTATAATCTTTAATAGGATTATAGGAAATCAGTTAATTTTTGTATATTCATTTTTGTACCTGTTGCCCTATTGACTCTCCTTCTTAGGGCTTTTGCTATTTAGTACCTACAGGCACATTGTTATATGCTTACTGCAGAAATATTATAGGAATTTAAATTTTAATTTTGCTGTGTCCTATAATTTTCTTTTAAAAATATTTTTATTTCTAGCTATATCATATTATATTTGTCTTGTTTCAATTATCTTGTCATATACACATGTCAACATCAAATGGTTCTTTCTTTCAATAAATGCAAATATTGTTCTTGCATAGAGCTCAAAGATTTCTCAATATTCAAAAAACCCACCCATACATTTTAGGTTAAATAATATTTTTTTAATGTCACTATTTTCTTTTTGTCTCTTTGATCTAGAAATATCTGAAGTTCTTGCCTTCCTCTTAATGGCTATACTTCAAGTGTTTCTCTATTAAATATGAAAGAAGCTAAATAGACTCAACTTTTCAGATGCTTATTTTTTATCAGGTTAAAAGAACATCTTTCTTTTGCTAGTACACTAAAACATTTAGCATTTTACATGTAAAATTTTAATCAAATTACTTTTTTGGTATCTATCAAGATGTCATATTTTTTCATTTGATGTATTGATATTACTGAATTAAACATTTTCCTCATATTTCTTTTAAAACATTTTTTCTGAATTAAACCTTACTTGTTATATTGTTATGGTATATTTTTCGTACATTGTTGAATCTGTTTAATAACATCTGATTTATGTCTATCATATATGTATGTGTATTATGTGTGGGCACCTATGTGATTTTAGCATGTAGTATTTTTATAGTTATGTTGTTCAATCTTTAGTTTCTGAGATTTAATACTTTTGAAGTAAGGAAGTTTCATTCGTTGTTGTTGACTTTCTACACTATGGATAAGTTTAATATTTGCTAGAATTCACCTGTAAAACTGTATGGATCAAGAGTTATTTAGCTAGTTAATTCTTTGACAAAAATACTAGCTTCTCCAAAGATTGGTTAATTGATTTATTCAATTGATATGTGTTGAGTCTCATCTATATACAGTGTATAGTGCTGAATGGGGAATCAGAAAGCCAGACATTTATGGTCTCCATGATCAGGGAATTTGAAACCTAGTCAGACAGCCAAATATTAAATAAGTCATCTCAAGAATGACTCAAGGTATTTTTTCTTGGCACTTTTTATATAATTTTTTTTTTTGGTAAGTATTTCATGGATTTAAAAATATAATAATGGCATAAACACGTGTATGTGTGTGTAGTTTACACACGTTCTAGGGGGAGTTACACACCTTTTCTGAGGAACTAATGGACGTACCATGTTCCCAGAAAAGTTCACAGTCAAACACACAGAAATAATAATTTGCATAGAGATCAAAGATTTATCAATCCTCAAAAAAACCCACGCATCATTTTAGGTTAAACAAAATTTTTTATGCCACTATTTTGTTTTGTTTCCTTGATCTAGAAATATCCAAAAACATTTAATGTGCACATTTAAAAAAAATTTTTTTTTCTTCTTCCATGTAGGCTGTGCTAACAAAATGCCATTGCTAAGGCAGCTTATGAACAATAGAAATTTATTTCTCATAGTTCTGGAAGCTGAAAGTCCAAGATCAAGATACCCATAGATTCAGTGTTTGATGAGGATTTATTTTCTGATTCATAGATGATGCCTTTTTCACTGTGTCCTCATATGGTAGAATGGGCTAAGCTAGCTCTCTGCCATTATAAAGGCTACTAATCCCTCATGATCTAATCACTTCTCAAAGGGACTTCCTAACTCATCACCCTGGGAGTTAGGAATCTTTTAACTTTTCTTAAAGGAAGTTAAAAAGATGTATCTCTTAAAAGTCTTAAAAGATATATCTCTTAGTTGACTTTTTTATCAACTCACATTATGAGAATTTTAGATAATACTACTATTTGATTCAGAGTTGTCATGAGGATTAAGGGATAAAAACATTTACATTATGTGGGTTAGCATATAGCATAATTTCAGACATACATTAAGTAGTACTATTTAATATTATTATCACTACTTATTTAATATGAATTTAAATAATTTATGGTGACTCACATAATGAATCTATGGTCTTATTTTTGTCATCTTATTTTGAGTATTTTTTTCACATTTTCTGTATTTTGCTATACTATAATTTCTTGCACATTGTGTGACTTGATGTTCTTTTTCTGTGATGAACCAGTACATATTTTGTTTTTAATTCTACTTAGTGGTTATCTTTACAACTTTTAAAACTAGTCATTTAAAATGTAAAATATTAGTAACATATGGAAAACTACAGAAAGTACTATAACTGACAGCAGACACCAACATTGCAGTCAGATTTAACAGATGTTAACATTTTGCTCTACTTGTTTCGTATCTTTCTCTTAAACAAACAAACCATTACATATAGAGCCAAAGGCCAGCTCCAGGATCCCCAGAGAGAAACACTATCCCGAAGTTGTTGGGAATTTGTCCCATGCACGTTTTCAACTTTTCATTATAAGAATCTGTATTCCTCTAATTATCAAGTTAATAATTAAATAGTGTTCTTGAAACATCCTATTGTAAAATTAGGAGTTTAGCATTTTTGTACTGCACTACTCTATTTCTTAATTTTATTTCATCTCTTAATCAGTTGTTGTACATTTTAAAGTAATTTAAAAATGACGTATAGATATTATATGTCTACACTGTTGAATAGCTGAGAAATGCTTTTAAAAATCTTCAGAAGAGAAAAAAGAGTTAATAAACATATCTCAGAATATTATTCCCAGCTATATATATATTGCAGACATTGTTCCATTGGCCATTGGTCCTTATTATTGCAGAGAAGGCAATCAGCAGTCAGCATCCCTCCTATCTGACCATTTCTGTAATTTATTTTTTCTTAGTTTTGCAACTTTCAAATATGTTCAGTGTATTTCTAGACAAGAATATCTTTCTATTGATTCTTCTGTATTATAGAACTCCCTTTTGATCTGTTTTCTCATGTCAACTTTAAGCTCCAATTATGTCTATAATCATTGCTTCTGTTCAAAATTTTCAGTTTCTTCCTGATGAACACATATAGTTACTAGTCTAGGTAAGGGAGAGCACTCTCGGCCTTCTTTATCTCTTGGTTTCTTTCACACATTTTTCTTTTTCCTCTAAATTTATGGTTGTTCTATTTTTTTAATGTACATTTTATAAATTTCTCAAGTTTGTTTACCATATTATTAATTAGAATTTTTTTGACTTGTTATTTCAAACTATCCAGTTCTGTTTTCAGTTACCATTTTCATAGGTTTCTTTGCAATCAGTCCTCAACTCATCCATCAGTTTTGTCAGATGTTCTACTGTCTTTCATCTCAAGTCATTCTCTTCTATTACTTCTCTTCTTTTTTTCATATGTAGAGACAATGTGATCTTAAGTGCTATTGAAAGTACAAAGAATTCTCTAGAGTTTACTTTGTTACTTATCATTAATGGTTATTAGAGGTCTGTTCTTCTTCTATTTCAATTTAATGGCTTTTTTCCCAAGTTTGTATCGTTTTCTAGGCTGTGTCTTGCTTTCTTTAATCTCTTTGTATTTCTGTTTAGTCAACCTTGGATAGAGAACAAACTGATTCAGACTTTGTGTTTATTAACTAATATGATGTGTAGACTGCTTCTTTCCTTACTCTTTGTTCACATGGGTGCTGGTCAAATATTTAGACATTCATTTGCACAGTTTTACCCCAATTTTTGATGCCTTTTACTCTTTTGTTCTGTGTGGGCCTCTTGGGTTGAAACAAGGTAGTGTTGTATGTCAAGTGTTTGATTGTCTGAAACACATAGCAGAACAAGTATCTGCTGATACAAATTTTTTCTTGCCTCTCTCTATCCTTCCCAAATTGAGTTCTTTACCTGCTGCAACTACACATTCCAGTATACAGTGAATCACAGCTTGTCTTCCAGTATATCTCATCTATTTATTTTCAGAAAGATACAGTCTCAAACTGGGTGTAGAAAGAGGTGCAGATATAAAGTGGTGGGAGAAAAGGTTGGCTGCCCTAATCAGCACATGTTTAGTATAGGGACCCCTTGGCTGTCAGATTGATACAAATTCTTTTTGTTTCTGATCCAGAAGACAGGTAACAACAATGCAAAATAAATTATTTTTTCGTATCCATGGGCAGGTTAGTTGTTGTCTTTTGTTTCTGGCTCATCACCGATGGGGTTTCTCAGTTCAATTTTATCAGTCTTAAGGTTTTAGAAGATGATGAGAAGATTGATGGGTAGTTCTGCTTTTGAATGGCAGCATAGACTTTGAGTTAGCATTTTTCTCAGCTTTGAGTCAAAGAGCTGTAAACAGAATAGAAACTCGTTTCCTTGTCAGTAAGAGTCGGGAAGCACTCTAGGCTAGGATGGCTTTGATCCCCAAGCTCCCAGGGTCCAGCTTCCTTCTATCTCATTGCTGTGTTGTGGCTTTCATTCTCAAGGTCTCATCACAGTCCAATGTGGGAACTGTTACCCATTATACTCAAATTCTAGTCAACAGGAGAAAAGAAAGAACTAAGAAAAAAGGGCAAAGGATATGCACAAACTGCATTTTAAGGGAGATTCCAATAAGTTTCCATGGCATTCCTACTTATATTTTATAGACTAGAGCTTAGTTACAGAGCCATGACTACTTTGAGAGGAGGGCTAAGCTTTGAAATAGAGTCTCATTGTAAGCGATAGTATACCCACCTAAAACTAAGGATTTCAATACTAAATAAATGAATAAAGAATGGAAATGAGGACAACTGACAGACTGTCACATTTGTGGCTTTTTACCTTTCAGGGCATATTTCCATACCATTTGAGTAGATAATTGGGAGACGTTGAATCAATGGCTGGTAACCAGACCTCATTTTAAACCAAAATAGAAACTCATTTTAATCCTTTAGATATGTCAAACAATTTTCTCTTTTAATAACATTATATTAGAGGATGTTTACACCACTCCATACTTACATATTTTAAGTAGGAAAGTTTTTAATATCACACCTGTTTGGTGACACTGAGATCCTGATTAGCTTATGAGAAAGACCCTTTTGCATCCATCAGAGAAATATACTGTTCCCTTTATCTGAGAGTGTTTTATTGTGTCTAAAAAATTATTTAAACCAGCAATATATGCATGGCCCATGCTTGTCGATATTTTCAAGTGGTACAGTCAGCAGCAGCTGTAAGTCTGAGTGAAAGAGGAGATTACAGGTGAGATGTGATCACGGGGTGTTGAGAATGGCCCCTGTGCTCCTAATCTTTTCCAAGCCCGTACCCATAATTTCACCATCCAGCAAGTTTACATTACTCAACTTTATATCACACTGTCTTTCTGAGAAAATGCAGTTTTAATCACCATAAACTTGTCCTTTGTTCATACCACCTTTTATGTTTCATTGGTCCTTCCATGGCCTCTCTAGCAAACGCCTTAAACTTCATCAAGGCAAAATTTTCATTGTGAAAATCAAGAACGGTTTTTCCAATAGGTGGTCTCTACTGTCTAATCATTAAATGTATTCCAGTTACTGTTTGCATCCTCTAACCTACATCTGAGCCACAGACCATAGCTGGGATAGGTCTAGATCACTGACAGCTGACTTTTAAAACTTTAACTCTGTCTTTGCTTGCTATGTCAATTACTCATCCCATTAGTACTCAGCTCACAGCATACAATGGGCAAGTAAACTTTCTGCAATGTATTGGCCCTTATCTCCTTGGTCACTGGCAAGTCATCCTTCATCAAATATGGAATTAACTCCACATTTGTGCTCTTACTTTATTTTCCCTGCCGACTTACCCAAAGTGTTCATAAACTCGGAAATTCATTTTCTTAAAACGCTTTATTTGAGATGGGACCTCTAAGGAAGTCATTAAGGTTAAATTAGGACAAAAGGGTGCGCCTCTGACCTATGTAAAAAGAGACACCAGAGAGCTCGCCTTCCCCCTCCCTCCACATACACACACACACAATAAGAAAAGCCCTTGTTAGGATATTGTGAGAAAGTAGATGTTTACAACCAAGGAAGAGAGTCGTCACCAGAAACCAAATCATTCTGCACTTCGATTGGGGACTTCAAGCCTCCAGAGCTGTGGAAAAAACAAATTATCTTTGTTTAAGCCACCCAGTCTATAGTACCATGTTATGGCAGCCTGAGAAGACTGATACAGGCATATAAAGGTGCTAAAGAAAAAGCCATACCATGACTGGCAGAAGACGAAAGGGAAGGTTTGAACACTTCACTTGATGAGAACTGGCACCATATAACATAAACACTGAAGACAGCCCAGACATTCCCTGCTTATTCCTTGTCTTCATCTAGGAAAGAATGGGCACCTTAATCACCTCTGGTTGGACTCCAGTGGCTAGTGGAATCACTGGGCAGGAGTCTGACGGTGCTGTGTTCATTACCCTCAAAATATTTGTCCCCCTTGCCTTGATATGGTGGGGCTCTGTTATTATTCACATATTATTTCCTCAGTTTTGACTTGGAGATAAAGAGTGGGACAGATAATGGGAGGACCTAGTGTTGGATTCCTGTTGAGCAGGAGTCAAAGGTAAGATTGTAAGAAGGAAGTGGTCATAATGTGACTCATGTCACTACAGATCCAAACTTTACATCATATCTAAAGTAGTGATGCATTTATCAATATAAAAGTGCACAGAAAAAAGAATAAAAGGAAATCTTCTAGCACATTAACTGAGGTAAGTTAAGGATGTTCAGCTGAAAGGTTGTTTTCTATCTGCTTTGTTCTGGACTATTTCTTGTACTATTTCATAATCAGAAAACAGGCAAAACAAAAATGACATGTGCATATTTAAAATTTTAATATTACGAGCTAGTATCTCTACACCCTAACTACTGTGACATGAGTTTACTTTCTTCTCTGCATCTTTGTAGTTTTGTGACATTGTAAACTCATGTGTCTTGCATACCAAATGCACTTGTGTCGTCAACTGTGAGGCAGTCTATGTTTGAATAAGTTTTTCATACTTTCATTTAATAATACACATTATTCCACAAACTCTGTTTTTTGCTTCTACCATATAACTGAGGAAATCTGTTAGAATGAAAGCTCTGCTTTTCTAAGAACATGCTCTGTTTTGAATCAAGGATGATTTGCATTCTTAACACGGCAGGAGTTTGTGGGAATTTCTGTGCATCCATATCTTAAAAAGATCTCCATCTCCACAGGCAGATGTAGAATGTTGAATATTTAGCATTTGCTATTAGAGAGAGGTTTGCTATTTATATTTATAATGTAAGAAGTTGACTGCTTGTTAGTGTGCACTCTGCTACTTCACTGACTTAGTTATTATTATTGTTTTAGTTGTCTTGGCAGTAACCTGGTTATTTTTTTCAAAGAAGGAATCCATGAATACCAAACCAGCAAGTAGTCTTCAAATAGAAACCCAGCAATCTATTCCTGCCTCAACAGCATGAGTTCTTGACCCCAGGAAGCAGGGTGTAGGAAGAGCCCATGTACTTTAGGTTTCTTTAAATGATAAGCAGTTAGCCCCTTCTAAATAGTAAACAGTACGGTTTGGTGGCCATCCTAATTGCCCCAACCCCTCAAAATACAAAACATGAAAGAAAACAGGCAACTACTACTGATAATATAAGCTCTGCTGTCAAAAACAAAACTGCAAGCAATAGATTGAAGGCACAACCATGCAAAGATGCATCTCAAGAGGGATAATTAAAACACATATGCACACCCAGAGAAAATAGACTTTTGTTTTCCTGCCCCAAATTCTCTTGTATTTTCAGCAAGTAATAAGATGGAGAAACTGGTTGTATGCTAGAGTGCCTCTAAAATTGGCAATTAATAACGATGTTGTTTTGACTGTCTGAGATTTTCTTCCTGCCAAATGTTTAAATATATCATTCCGTTTACCTCTACCCATATTCTGTCTGCTTCAGGGAAGAGTTCTTGGTCCTTTTGACTTCCCTGACACCAGACATGCACAGGAGACCTTCTATAAATGAAAAGATTTGTCTGTGTGTATAGAAACAGAGAGCTGAAACTGTGAGACAGAGCCAGCTTTCCTTACAGATGTGTGCCCTCGGCATTCGTTGGATTTCTGTTTAGTCCTTAATCCTTCGTCTTTGAGGTGTGTGTGTGTGTGTGTGTGTGTGTGTGTGTGTGTCAGAGACAGAGAGAGACACAGATAGACAAACAAAACCTGAAAATCATAATCCTCCATTGTCTTGCTCTTGTCATCATTTATTAGGATATGTCTAGGAGAGTAGCATTGCAATCCCTACAATAAAATGCTTGTAAGTAGATCAAGAAAGACTAAAATTCAAAAGTGGGAGTATTTTTCTTCCCTCTCAGTTACATGACATTCAGAGCCTGGGATTTTGATTGCTGACAATAAGAACACATCCATCCAGGTGCATTTAGTATCTCTCTAAGAGCAGATAAAGTGACAATGGTGGAAAGGTGGAAGGTTGGATGAGGGCTCGACATGCCCATTTGGAGGGAATTTTAAGACTTTTGCCAGGTGTAGTTATTTTAATTATCCAGATCACCCTAGAGAAGCCTGAAGATGGCATTAATCCAAATTTAAGGTATTTTTAAAACCGATTTATTCCTTCAATAAGTATTTATTGGACACTCACAATGTGCAAAGCATTCTGGAAGATAGAAGATGCATAATATAGTCTTTTCTCTCAAGCCGCTTATGATTGCATAGGGGAGGATAATATATATATATGCAAATAACTATATTATTTTATTCAGTACTCTTTCAGTTGCAAATGACAGAATCGAAACGCAAAGTCACTTAAACAGAAAATAAATTTATTGGTTCATGTAACTGAAAAGGCCATGAATATATCTTCAGGCACAGCTCCATTCAGGGGCTCATTTGATATAATTACTTCTCTCTATCTCTGTCTCTTCTGTCTCTCTCTCACTCTCTCTCCTTTCTCTCTTTTTCCCTCTTCCACTTTATTATTTTGTGTTTTAGAGCCTTTGTATCAACCACTGTGCACAGGGATAACATGATTGTTCAGTAATGGTCAAGTAACCTGAGCACCTAAAATAGTGTGTGGACTTCAACAAGTGTTTATTAAACATTTGCTAAATAAGTAAAATGATTTCAGTATCTTGGAATGATATAAAATGAATTATGAAGATTTTTACCCAAAGTTAGGTAATATGAATTTTAGCAAACCCAATGACAAAACAAACAAAATTATTTAGTGAACGCCACTCTGCAGTTCTCAGTCATAACAGAAAATGGGAAAGTATAAGATTCCAGAGATAGAAGCATTGGAAAACATGGAAATACAAACGTATGAAGAACTGAAGTGCCTGACAGTAGGGTCCACAATTGGGTAGCCAAACAAATGAGGACAGAAGCAAGCTCATGGACTGTGGGAATGGGAAAATTGTCAGGGGACTAGAGGTTATGGGAAAAAATCAGAGCAGACTGAATAGGAGAAAGCGAAGTTAAAGTGATTGTGAGCCCTGAAGGGGGATGAATCCGAGGCTGGTCTTTAAGTGTGGTTGTGTTGCTAGGCGACTGAAATGGAGAAGGACCGAAGGTCACTGGAGCTGAGGGGACTGAGGCACTAAAAGGTCAAGGTTTGTGATGAATCTTGAACTTGCAACTGTAAAGTCTTGAAGTCATACAGACAAAGCCAATTGTAATGAGGAGGGAGTTGGAGTGAGCTGAAGATGAACAGAATTATCCCCAGAGGTGAGCCCTCTCCGGAGTGGTGTGATTTGTTCACTGACATTTGTAAACTGCGCCAACAGAACCATCTGAGCCTGCCCTGGCCAGACAGGTCACAAGATTCTTAGCCAGACAGAAGATGTGGAAAGGATAATCAAAGATTGTCTGGTGTACTGGAAGGCTGTCGATGAGTGGGTCGCTTTATAGTGTATTGCTCTGTGTTTTCAGCGTCAAACCTCTTTTTTTTTTTTTTTTTTTTTTTTCTTCTTTATTGCAATAGAGTTTCACTCTTGTGGCCCAGGCTGGAGTGCAATGGCACGATCTTGGCTCACTGCAACCTCCACCTCCTGGGTTCAAGCGATTCTCCTGCCTCAGTCTCCCAAGTAGCTGGGATTACAGGCATCTGCCACCATGCCCAGCTAATTAATATTTTTAGTTATTTTTAGTAGAGACAGGGTTTCACCATGTTGGCAAGGCTGGTCTCAAACTCCTGACTTCAGGTGATCCACCTTCCTTGGCCTCCCAGAGTGCTGGGATTACATGCATGAGCCATCGCGCCCAACCTAAACCTCTTTTAAATACCTGATAGCAGAAACTTTTTTCCCACAGTCCAGAGACAGCTCTGTGAGGTGCCTCAAAGCTGGAGGTAATTTCCCCAATTATGATATCCTGGGAAAAGTTAGTCTCAATTTAAATAATAGTAACCCACCTGTTCCCTCATTCCCACCACTTTCTAAACATTTACATTTTCAATTTGTGTCAAAAATTTTCTGATATACTATTTTTCATTATGCATTCACTCAATGATATAGCTATTTTTCTTTTGTCTAAACCTTTCTATTAGAATGTAAGCTTCATGTGGTCAGAAATCTTGTCCCGTTTGTTTAGTTTTATTTTCCCAGTCCTATGATCTGTGTTTCAAAAGAGAAGTTGAATATACACACACACTCATGCACATAGAATTTTCTGTTAAACTTTTTTTTGTACAAAAGGATAAAAAACAAAGTCAGTCCAATACCAGATAACATTCCTTCTTTTCTGCCAAGCTGTTTGCTTTAGCAGTATTTAAACGATATAAAAATGTAAAATAGTAAGGAAGTAAATTGTGTGGTTTATCCCATTGTCTCATCACACCTGTAATTATTTCTGTTTTAGTACCTCTTACTTTTTTTGCCTAAAGGAAATATAGTTAATCCTCTTTCTTTCTGTCTCCACTACCCCCCACTTCTCTTTTCCTTACCCCATCTCATGCACATACACTCATATACCACATATTCCTTCTTAAATCTATTTGCCAGACCTATGATTTCCATGTGAGTACTCTAATTTACCCTCTCATGTACATACTTCCTCTGATTTGCATCATTAATTGGAATAATGAAATTTCTAAATTCAGTATTGTTCTGGCTGTATATTTATAATCATCATCACATTATTAAAATAATTAAAACAAGGCCGGGCGCCGTTGCTCACGCCTGTAATCCTAGCACTTTGGGAGGCCGAGGCAGGCAGATCACTATGTCAGGAAATCGAGAGCATTCTGGCGAAAACAGTGAAACCCCATCTCTACTAAAAATATGAAAAATTAGCCAGAAGTGGTGGCGGGCGCCTGTAGTCCCAGCTACTAAGGAGGCTAAGGCAGGAGAGTGGCATGAACCGGGGGCAGAGCTTGCAGTGAGCTGAGATGGCGCCTCTGCACTTCAGCCTGGGCGACAGTGGGAGACTCTGTCTCAAAATAAAAGTAAAAATAAAAATAAATATAATAATAATTAAAACAAAATGCTCAGCTGCTTGCAGTGCAGTGCTTATGAGGTCAAGGTAGTTGGTTCAGTCTCTGGGTCGGTCAGCTGGTATTCACAGAGGGGGAAAATGGTTTTCTGCCTATGGACTGCACCCTTAACCTCAGCCAGCCATCTTGCAAAGGCACAGCATTGGTTACAAGCAGACTAGGTTGAGAGAAAGGGAATGGGTATAAGCAAATCCACAATTAAGGTAGGATTAAGGCCACTCTACAAATCAGTCCAGTTATTTTTGACACATAGTGAAGAAGGCAAGCTAAGCCAGCAAGTATTGTAGTATTAACTTGAAAAGTGCCTAGTAAAGGTGTTTCAAGAATGTAAGAACAAATCAGACAGAATTAATCAAAGGTAAGGATAAATATTAGATAATAGGTACCATTTTGGGATGGCAATACCAAGAATTGTGCTAACCTCTTTAATAACATTAGTTCATTTAAAGGCCTCTTCATACAGTTGTACAGGTAGTACCCTGCAAAATTTTAGATGGAGCCTTTTACTTATGCTATTATGGAAATGTGCCACATAGGGTCATTGACTAGTTAATCTTTTCATCAGTTATATGACATAATCACTACTATATACCATCCTGCTGTACATATAAGGAAACTCTCTGAGACCAAAAAAAAAAAAATATTTTCATTACGTTCAGGAAAGTCTATGGGGAAAATAAAGATGGTGCAGGATCACAGGAGGTGACTAAAAGAGTACAGAAAGAAAGACAGAATGAAAAAGCACGGATCTCATCAGTAACATTAATTAATATCCTTATCATAAAATATTCTTCTTAGCGGAACACTTTAGTAAGAAATAGATGGTAGGACTCATCTGTCACTATTTTCTAGGCCTGAGATTATTCTACCCTTTACTTAGGATAGAGAAAACAAACAGACTGATAGAGTTGGGATGTTGTCCCGTCTAACTCTTACGTTGAATTATAATCCCCAATGTTGGAGGTGGGGCCTGGCGGGAGGTGATTGAACATGGAAGCATCTCTCTCATGAATGGCTTAGTGCCATGCTCTTGGTAAAGAGTGAATTCATGCGAGATTTGTTTAAAACTGTGTGGCACCTCCTCCCCTCCGTATGCTCCAGCTCTTGCCATGTCATATGCTGGCTCCCTCTTCACCTTCCACCATGATTGTAAACTTCCTGAGGCTTTCCCAGAAGCTGAGTAGATGCCAGCAGCATGCTTCCCTTAAAGCCTACAGAACCATGAGTCAATTAAACCTCTTTTCTAAATACATTAACCAGTCTCCGTTATTTCTTTATAGCAATGCAAGAACAGCCTAACAAAATATTCTTAGGTTTTTCATGTTTCTCCATAGGAGTGTGCATAGGGGTGCTTTAAAATGCAGATCACTGAGCCCTACCTTAGGCTAAGGCTACTCTATTCCAATTTTCCCAGAAGATTCTTAAGTACATCAAAGTTTGGGAAACACCGCTCTAGAAGATGTGTAGAGTGATAAAACATACTCAACTCCTAAAGCCCACAGATAGGGAGAGGGCCTGGGATTAGATTAGGAGAGAAACTCCAAAAGGAAAATGAAGCATCAGATTACCATAAACACTAAGTCTCCTTCTTGGTGAATCTTCTTTTACATGGATGACCAACTAAATCATCATTAGACTTCGAATCCCAATAACACAACCTGTGTTAGGAGAGAAGCAGCAACATTTGACAGTGTAGAAGAACTAGGGACTTGAAGTAAGAATAACCCAGATTCAAATCTCTGCTCTTCCACTTTCCAGCTGAGCAACCCTAGGCAAACAGTACACTTTCTCTAGTCTCAGTTTCCTTACTCATAATGTGGGGGATAAAAATACTCTCTTGCTCATTATCAAGATAATATGCAATGATTTATGTAAAGTCCCTACTATAAAGTGAATTTTCACTGATGATAAATGTCATTGTGGTTATTGCTGTTGTTAGAAGGCCACGGGAAGATCACTGGACCTGAAGAGAAAATCCATACTTGTTTTCAGATTGGGCAAAAAAGCAGTCAAAATGAGTTCCTCCTGCTTAAATGCTATGTTAAATTATTTGACTTCAAATCTGTAACAAATTTGGCTTTAGCTATATCTTAATAGTGCTATTTAAAGTGAGATTATTGTAAACAAAAAGAAATATTTAAGAAATGCAATGACAGGGAAGGAAAGCCTAAAGGGGTCTTTGGCACCGCATGTGTGCAGTCCCTGGGGAGGAAGCAGGAAGAGAAGAGAAGGAAGAGCTTCTGCAGAATCCTTGAGAAGAGGACAAGTGAGCTGAAACATTTTGAGTTTCCTTCCTTTTCAGCACTATTTTCAAAGGAGACAGACATTAGCAAGTGTTCGTGTAAAGATGGTATTGTGGAAATGTTGCGGACAGACTCAATGACTTTGACTTCAAGATACATTTTCATCCTGATTTTTAAGGCAGGGATGAAAGCATCCGTCATAAGTTTTAGGAAAGGTATAATCTTTTAGTTAGCTTGGAGGAAAAAAATAAATAGCAACAAGTCAAAGGAAGTGCTGGTTAGACTTGGCAAAAGTTGCCACTTAGAGGAGGGTGACTGAGAGAGGTGGCTTGCATGCAAGAGTGTACATTGCCACTAATACAGGATGCCTGGGAAATGGCAGTTCAAATACCAGGCAATGCCTGTTAATTGTATATTATGATTTCCCAAGTGTTTCCATCATTATGCAGCACATATGGATCACCAATTTTCAGATAAATAAAATGCCTGTGGAATCTTAAAATATTCAGATTGTCTAGTCTATGGCTTCCCCTTATAGATTAGTACGTGTAGGCCCAGTAAGGAACCATGTGTGTGAAGTCATAGCTAATTAGTGTTGTAGTCAAGATCAGAATCCAGATTTCCTCACCTTTAGGTCAACATTTATTTCCACTATCCCACATAATTGTGTCACTCTTACCATTCTTAGATTTTTTTTGTGATTAAAATTTTTAGGTACTTTGGAGGTTATCATTACTGATATCAGTTCTCCCCATACCAGGCTTAAGGGCAGAGGTAGGAGGTTGGCATAGGAAGTAGACATAGAAGGGTAGACATAGGAGGTTGGGTTAAATCTCTTCTCGCAAAATACAGTACCCCAAAACTTCCTTTTTAAAATTAAACTATTAATGATAGTCACTTGTTCACGTATCATTTCTCGTAAACTGTCAGTGAGCAAAATATACAGAAGAAAGTGATTGGGCTTTGTGGGTGTTGCAGAAAGAGTATTTTTTGTTAAAATTTAAAAAAATAAACTAGTTGCCTAAGAAAACATTTTATAATATGATTAAAGGGAGGTCATCTCATGTATTGGAAGCAGCTGCTCACAGGCTGAATTTGTTGTTGCAAGGCTCTCAGAGTACAGGGTGACCTGACACGCAGTAGACATACTGAAAGGTACAAGTACACGATACGCTTGAGAAAAATTTGGGGATAATTCTTTATTTGTTTAGGCCTTCGCTGCTGTAAGTCACAAAATCTGTAGTCAATCCACCCTGAGGTCAGGACTGTTGTGATATATAATTTGGGGCATTATTAATTGTATTTGCAGATATAAAATTAAAAGTTACTTTAATGTGTATACATGTGCTTATGTGTAATCTCACTAAGAATCTTACATTAGTCTCTAAGACATAAACGTAGAATTAAAGGTTGAGGCAGCCTATAGTAGATTTCTAGAACAGACTTCTCAAACTCTAATATGCATACAAATCAACTGGGGAACTTGTTAAAATGCAGATTGGGATTTAATAGGTCTGGGGTGGGAATAGCTATTCACATTTCTAAACAATTCCCAGGAGATACTGATTGTTCTGGTCCATGGACTATGTTTTGAGTAATAAGGGTTTTAGAAGAGTGGAAGGAAAGGGGAGGAGCTGAAAAGCTCCATTACTTAAACAAACCAAGTCTCTTTCTCTATTTTTGATCTATTTCTAACAAGACATACAAATTACCATAGACTAAAGAAACTTTAAGAACTTGTGGCTCAAAGCCAATATATTTTGGTACTAAAAAGAATGGATGTGTGCATGTATTTCAGAATTGCTCCCAGTCTTTTCCTTTCCACACTGCAGCCAGAATAATCTTTTAACAACTCCAAATCATTATTTCTCTCTCTTTAAAAAAATCTTTTAGTAGCTTCTTTTGTTGTATAGACAATGTTCAAACTCTTAAAGTAGTTCACAAACTTCTACTAGATGTGACTGCTACCTCATATCTGATCACTGTCCTCTTCATTATCTAAGCTTTAAACATAATGTACATCTACTAGTCCTTCAAGTACAATGTTTTATCCTCTCCCAGATTTTCACAATACTTTTCCTTCTTCCTGAAATACTCTTTGTCTTCCCCACTGCAATTCTCTACTTTTCTTGACTATTTCTTTTTCTTTCCCTGGGGAAACCTTCTTTGATACCCACAGTCAGGTATAAGAGGCTCTACTATACGAACCTATAGCACCTTTGTTTTACCCTATCAAAAAACATCATATTGCCTTGGTCCTTTTAATTGAAACTTTCTCCCACTGTATTCGCATCTCCCTGAGGACAGAGATCATGTCCATTTTCCTTATTATTTTAGATTATTTCCCTAGCTAGGCCCTCTTTAGGCAAATAGTTAATAACTATAACATAAAAAAATAAGCAAGTAACGGTTGCAATCCCTAGAAGAGAGAGGGGGTGATGGATGGTGTAGGACATAATCCAGAGACAGCAGAACACTTTTGAGGTGGGGAGTAACCTAATAGGGCTTGGGGAGCCAGAGGCAATTTTCTAGAAGAGAAGGCCCAAGATCTGAAATATGCATAATGGGCAACTGGAATTTCCCAACTGGAAAGCAGAAATGAGGAAATTTCAAAGGTGTGATGAAGAATGTTGAAGACAAAACTTACAGATCTAATTATGGTTTTCCTGAGGCTATTTAGACAAAATAATGTAACATACTACTAGACAGAAAGCCTGAAGTAGTAACAGAGGGAAGGTAAAGGTGAGCAGAGACTGGAATCAACTGTTTTCCCCAAATCCTTGTGGAAGCAGAGGATCACTGCACTGGGAGGCAGTGCAGAGAATGCTGACAGTGTGGATTTAGGAGGCATCTCATTGCTTAAATCTTTGAGACTTGAGAACAGGCTTATAATAGCTTACAGAAAAATAACTTTTTTTTTTTTTTTTTTTTTTTTTTTTTTTTTTTTTTTTTTTTTTTTTTTTGTGGGCCATGTGGACATTAGGGCACATTTGTGAAATTATTCCTATGTTCAAAAAGAAATAGGCAAGGAAAGGAAGATTCACATCAAATGGCTCCTAAAATAAAATCTGCCTTGTGCCTTAAACACTCAGGATGATTATTACACAAATCAGGGAAATGCTTGTTAGTTTGCGATAGTGATGCTTTTGACACTCATATTGGATTTTATTTCTTAGGAAATCTCCTAAAACTTTTTTTTTTTTTTTTTTTTTTCAAGTTTTTAATAAGTAGTGACCCTTTTGTCAAATAAAATATTGTTCTGCAGGAGATGATACTCAGAAAACTTATGTCGAAAATCAATTCCAGTCTTCTACCCTCTCGCAACACCCATCAGTAAACTCTGAGGTCCTTCAGAGAGCCTCAAGGCTTTGGAATACACTACTAGAATCGAGTTCTTCTATTATTCCAGGAGTTTGTTTTCCCCAAGCATTTGGTGACTTATATTTGCATGAATCCCATGGGGATATTCAGAAAACTCGTGTTGAACATCAATTCCAGCCTTCTACCCTTTCCCAACACCCATCAGCAAACTCTGAGGTCCTTCAGAGAGCCTCAAGGCTTTGGAACACACTACTAGAATCTAATTTCTTCCATTATTCCAGGAATTCATCTTCCGCAAGCATTTGGCGACTTATATTTCATGAATCCCGTGGACTGCTTAGCAATATCTTAAAATTTAAAATTCAATTTTGACTCCAAATACAATTTCCCTGTATGATTTATTTATACATGCAGATACATAGAATGTATGTATAAATATATGTCGTATAATGGAAGTCATACATACACGAATGGTTGAACTACTTAACATAAGATATAAACAAATACAAAGATTCAACAGATATCAAGATTTAAAGAGGCAAAAAGGTAATTCTTCTAAATTTTAATTTTGCTTATTAGTAATTACCACACAGAATTTTTTGTTTCTAATTTACTCTGTATCTTTTGAGCCAATGACCTTGCCAGCAAGTAATCATTATGGATGGATAGTAAATCTGGCCTTCGCAATGGGACCCCCTATAAATGTTTCTCATTTGTTGCTCAACCTTAACAGGGTATATCACAGGAACTGCCTAAATATTTGACAAATCTACTGAATGAATGAATGTTGGCTTCTTTAAAAAAAAATATATATATATATATATATTTTACATAAGGGTCTGGGTTGTATAGCAAAGTGCTGTAGACCTGGAATCCGAAGGCCTGGGTTGAGGCCAACTATAGGCAACTCTAGGGTCTTGTTTGATGGTAGGTCTCATTTTTATTTTTTGTTAAATGGAGGTAGCAAGCTATTCCATAAAAAACTGTGTGCTGCCCTAAATATGCCAATAAGTATCTTTGGTAGTAACTGTGTTATTTTGATCTCTAGAGCACGTATTCTCTCAGGAATCCCAAATAGAAGAGAATACTTTTACTGAGTTTTTTTCTTTCCTATTCAGTATTTTCTTTGTTCAAATTCATTCCATTTGAAGATATTAAATATGGTTTTATCTCCTGATATTATCCCCAGTCAGGAATGTTTATCTTAGCTACAATGCAGCTCTCTAACCACTTACTTTATAGAAAGAATTTTAATAACAATCAAATAATTTAATTAAATACCTCTGCTCTTTAACAAAAATTATTCCTTTACTAGCATCTGTAATTCCAAGCAAGAGTTTTATTATATTTTGGGGGGGGGGTTGTTTGTTCATTAATTTATTTGTTTATTTATTTTACAAGACCAGCTTTTAAAAGACCTGTTTCTTAACCAGCTATTTCATGGGAGTATCAGTTGACCTCGCTGTTGATTGGTTGTGTGACTGACCTTTTGCATTCAGAAAAAGAGTTGACCTCTGTCAAAGTGCTGTAAAGATGAACGATATAGGGAAAACTGAGAGCAAGATGGCCAACCAGTAGAAGCTTCTCCTGATCATCTTCCCTGAAGGAACAGTAAATTGAACAACTATCCACACAAAAAGCACCTTCCTAGGAACCAAAAATCAGGTGAGGAATCATAGTATCTGGTTTTAACTTCATGTCACTGAAAGAGGCACTTAAGAGGGTAAGAAAGACCGTCTTGAATTGCTGATCCCTTCCCACATGCCCCATCAGCAGGGGCTCGGCAGAGGGAAAGAATCTGTGTGCTTGGGACACGGATTGTGGGACTTTACATTGGATCTCAGGGATGCTCTGCTACAGCGGCACAAGTCAGAACTCAGCTGGCAGGAGGAGCATTTAGACCAACCATAGCCAAAGGGGAATCATCAACCCTAGCAGTTTTAACCTGAGTCCCAGCAAGCCTCACTTACTGAGGGCTAAAGTGCTCTGAGGTTCTACATAAACTTGAAAGACAGTCTAGGCCATAAGGGCTCCAATTCCTAGGCAAGGCCTGGTGCTATGCTGGGCTCAGAGTCAGTGGGCTTGAGGGGCATGCGACCTAGGGAAACATGAGCCAGGCCAGCCAAGTAAGTTCTTCTGCCACTTCTCCCCCAGCCCCAGGCAGTGCAGCTCGCAGCTTTGATAGAGACCCCTTCCTTGCACTCAAGGCCAGGAGAGAGAATAGTAAAGAGGACTTGTCTTGCAACTTGGATAACAAATAGGGCACTAGGCAGAATCCTGGGGCACACATTCCAGGCTCTAACTCCCAGACAGTATTTCTAGACACACCCTGGGCCACAAGGGAACTCACTCTCTTGAAGAGAAGGACCCAGTCTTGGCAGGATTTATTACCTACTGAATAGAGAACCCTTGGTCCTGAATAGTCAGCAGTGACAGCCAGTCAGTACTTGTTGTGGGCCTTGGGTGAGACTCTGGCTTCAGGTGTGACCCAGCACCTTCCGGCTATGGTGCTGTGAAGAGGGACTCCTTATGCTTGAGAAAAGGAGAGGGGAGAGTAAAGGCAATTTTTCTTGCAGCCTGGATACCTGCTTGGCCACAGTAAGATAGAACACCAAGCAGGCTCTTGGGGTCCCTGATTTCAGGACTAGGCTCCTGGGCAGCATTTCTGGACTCGCTTTGAGCCAAGGCGAGCTCACTGCCCTGAAAGGACAGTCCCAGGCCTGGCAGCATTTACCACAGGCTGAATGAAGAGCCCTTGGCCCTTGAATAAACATCAGCAGCAGCCAGGCAGTATTTGCTGCAGGCGGGGGTGGTAGTAGTCATAGGGACTGGCTCCTCCTATTGTGGAATGGGAAAGGAAGAGTGGGAAGGATTTCGTCTTGTGACACTGTGTACCTGCTCAGACAATGTAGAACAGAGTCCTAGGTCGATTCCAGAGGTTTCTGACTCCAGGCCCTTGCTCTTGGATGGCATCCCTGAACCTGCCTGGGCCCTAAGAAAACTTGCCAACCTAAAGAGAAGGACACAGGGCTGGCTGGCTTTGCCACCTGCTGATTGTAGAGCCCTGGGGCCTTCAGCAAACACAGGTGGGAGTCAGGCAGTGGTTACTGCAGGCCTTTGGTGAAACCCAGTGCTGTGCTGGCTTCAGATCTGACCTAGTGCAGTCCCATTGGTAGTGGCCATAGGGGTTCTGGTGTCACCCTTCTTCCGGCTTCAAGAAGCTCAGCACAGGAGAGACTCCATTTATTAGGGAGAAAGTAAGGGAAGAGAACAAGAGTCTCTGCCTGGTAATCTAGAGAGTTCTTCCAGATCTAATCCATGACAACTAAGGTGATACCCTCATGAGTCTGCAAAAGCCACAGCTGATACTGGGCTTAAGATGCCCACTAATGCAGATAGGGCTGCAGTGACCAGAAACTTAGATCACAACACCCAAGACCTTAAAACCTGGAAAGCTTTCTCAAGTTGGATGGGTATAAACAAGTCCAGACTGCAAAGACTACAATAAATACCGAACTCTTCAATATCCAGACACCAATGGACATCCACAAGCATCAAGACCATCCAGTAAAACATGACCTCACCAGACAAACTAAATAAGGCACCAGTGACCAATCTCAGAGAGAGAGAGAGAGAGAGAGAGAGAGAGAGAGAGAGAGTTATGCAACCTTTCAGACAGAGAATTCAAACTAGACGTTTTGAGGAACTCAACGAAATTCAAAATAACATAGAGAAGGAATCCAGAATCCTATCAGATAAAGTTAACAAAAAGATGAAAATAATTAAAAAGAATCAAGCAGAAATTCTGGAACTGAGAAATGGAACTGACATAACGAAGAATGCATCAGTCTCTTCCCAGCAGATTTGATCAAGCAGAAGAAAGAATTAGTGAGCTTGAAGACAGGTTATTTGAAAATATACAGTCATTTGCAACATGAATGAAACTAGAGGCCATGATGTTAAGTTAAATAAGCCAGGGAAAGAAAACCTTTACATGTTCTTACTTATATATGGGAGCTAAAATTTAAAACAATTAAACTTAGGGAGATAGAAAGGAGAATGATGGTTACCAGAGGCTGGGTAAGGTAGTGGGAGGTAGGGTAGGGGCATGGGGATGGTCAATGGGTACAAAAACATACTTAGAATGAATAAGATCTACTGTTCGATAGCACAACATGGTCACTACAGTCAGCAATAATTTATTGTACATTTAAAAATAACTAAAAGAGTTTAATTGGATTGTTTTAACACAAAGACAGGATCAAGTATTGAAGTGATGGATACCTCATTTACTCTGATGTGATTATTATGGATTGTATACCTGTATCAGAATATCTCAACTCCATAGATACACCAACTATGTACCCACAAAAATAAAAAATTAAAAAAATTAAAAATGATGAACAGCATAATATAGTGCATATACCATACTGCTAATATGTATTTCATAAATTGTACTGTAACATAAGATTTAAGAATCAATTTCAGAGTATAATATAGTAGAGTTAATTGAATGGCTGCATATAATTTTGCTTTTCTTTCTTTTTAAATTCTTCTTTACTAACTAGCTTTGCCCAGCTTATATTTAAGCAGAAGGCTGATAACCTAAAATTTTTTGATTAGAGAGAAGAATATAGGAAGTAGCATATGTTGAGTTCCTATTATAAGCCATATTATAAATTTATTTAATCTTCATAATAGCTCTGGGAAATAGGTATTATCATTTCCATTTTAAAAAGTTAGATTCAGCCGGGCGCGGTGGATCAAGCCTGTAATCCAGCCCACTTGGGTGAGCCGAGACGGGGCGGTCCAAGGTCAGGAGATCGGAGACCAGCCTGGGCTAACACCAGTAAACCCGTCTACTATAATTACATAAAAAAAAAAAAAACTTAGGCCGCCGGCGACCTGTGTGGCGGTGGCCCGGCCCTGTCGAGTCCAAGCTACTCGGGAGGAGGCTGAGGGCAGAGAATGGCGGTGAACCCGGGAGGTGGAGCTTGCAGTGAGTTGAGAGTCTGGCCACTGGCACTCCAGGCCCCAGGTGGTGGACAGGAGGCAAGACTCCGGTCTCAAAAAAAAAAAAAAAAAAAAAAAAAAAAAAAAAAAAAAAAATAAAAAAAAAAAAAGTTAGATTCAAAGCTCAGTCAACTTAATAATCTCCCCAAAATTGCACAACACAAAAGCAGTGTGGTTGGGATTTGAATTCAAGTATGATATCCCCAAATCATGATCTCTTTCACTAATACCACTCAGTTTCCTAGAGGATGATAAGAAAATAATTTGATAAAGATACAGAATTTTAAAATTGTTATAGAACCTATGTATATAAAGATTAGATTTTGATCTAATAAAGAACACTAGATTTTGAATAAACTTTATATGTAATAGAACACATTTGACTGAATTAGAAACTTATTTTCATTAAATATATATTTTTTTACATACCTTTTGCATAGCAGGTAAAGGGCTAGTAATTTGATTTTCAACTGTAGCAAGGATATGATCTGTCTATAATATTCCTGGCAGTAGTCATTCAGGCTTAAATATTCCCAGATCAAATCATGTGCCATCAAAACTCAGAAGATAAAAGTTGGACATTATATCACTACGATCTTGTTTAAATCTGAATACTAATAGAAATAATTAATAAAATCAAGGCATCAGTTTTTTATTCTAGTGGAAGTCCTGAAAAAGCAAATGGTATGGTCTTTACTTCATGATATTGTCTGAATTTGATGAACCCACTTATTCTTCCTTTTGGGAGACAGAGCAGACATGAGGAAGGAACTAGAAGTCAATCTCATGAGTCTGTGACTTAGACCCTTCTCCGTCTCACCTTCTTATCCAAATCAGGCAACTGGATCTAACAAGCGACAGAGAACGCTCACAGAAGAGGTAGCCACTGAGTAAATCATTTAATCACTCCAAGCTTTGATTTATTCAGTTAAAAAAATATGAATCATGCATACTCTGCTCTGATTAAAATACAGATTCACCCTTAACATTTGAAACATGCTTAAGCTCCACAGCCCACTCCTCTCATGCCAATAATAGGAATGGTTTGGTATCAGTGTGCAGAGAACCTCATCGAAGCCCACTGGGGATACAAAGTTTTGAAATTTTTAGACAAGTCCCTATTTCAGATTTGTTTCTAGACAATGGTAGGTAGTATTACATGGATGCTGAACCTTAAATAAGGATAATATCTGAACACTATTTTGCACAGAATTTACTGACTAGAAATATGATTGATAATATGAATTTTTTAAAGAGAATGTATCTATATTTTAATTACTACGAAAGATTTCATGAATTCTGATTCATACAAATAATATAAATAAAAACATTTAAAACTAAATGCCCATAAAGGCAGACAGTGCCCTCTCGTCAAGAGCTTTTGTTGCTCATAGAAATGCTCTTCAGGATGGTATATAATTAATGCTGCAGGAATGCTGCCAGTAACAGGATACCGTGAAACGTTAGATACCATTAAACAATAATTGAACCTAAAGGCACAAAGTACAGAATACAACATTTCTGATTCAGCCCATTTGTCAAAAAATAATAACCAACATAATTTAATGACTTCTTACACTGCCAAGAACTTCACAAATATTTCTCATTTGTTCTTAGAAAAATGCTTACAAGGTGGACTTATTTTTCCTTTATCTCAGGTTAGGAAAGTGAAGCTTCTGAAGGTCAGGAAACATGTGCATATGAATGAAATGATTACTGCGAGATGTATATACGTCTGCTTTCTTCCAGAGCTTTGATGCATCTCCCATGAATTATACAAAATAGGATGCATGTTCCCTCTGGGATAGGGCCTATGTACAGCATAGCAACATATACACTTGTATTTAATATGGATAGAGATGGAATTTTGGCAAAGGTGAGCTTGACTCTAACGCCCAAGCTTTCTCAGTCATTGTTTCACTTCATTAAATAGTCCTCCCTTTGATGCTCATTTACTTCTCTGTACTTCATATGTAATTCTCTGTTCTTCACATATTCTATTTTAATTTTGCCTTTCTTCCTCATTTTGTACTCCGATTTTCTTAATGATATTACTCCACATTTGTTATGTGTTACTCCTCCTATCAGTGGACCCTGTCCTGGAGGAAAAGTGCATCCTGTGTTTTTGAGTCAGGGCAGTTATATCAACCTTCAGGTAAAAAACAAACATATACACATATAGTAACATTCTTTTATCTGAATCCATATAACGCTTTTTAATTTACTGTGTTTAGGCAATAAAAATTACTTTCTCTATTATATTGACAAGAAGATGCCACTGATTGTAAGATGCATCATAATTTTGAGTCACTTAGAAAGAAAAACATAGAAGCAAATAAATTACAACCTGATACTTTCTTATCATCAATAAGATGCAATTTAATTTCAGAAATATTAATTCATGAATAAAGTGTGTGCCTTAAAATCGAGGAAATATGGTATCTGTTATGTAGCTCTCATACATGCTCTATTGGATAAGTATTATTTTAATGGATGTAACTTACACACACAACTCACCATTCTTCCAATATTTATGTAATTCCATTTCTAGAATGTGTGCACAGGCAGGTTAGCCCCATGGTTGATCAATAGACTCTGGAACCACTCTGTTTGAATTCAAGATGTGCCTCCAGCACTTCCTAGCCATATGACCTTGGAAAATTTCTTAACATTTCAGTGGATCACATTCCTGTTTTCTAAATTATTATTATTAATAATAGTATATAATTCATAGGGCTATTGTGATGATTAAATGAATAAAACTGTGTCTTGTATATATTAAGGGTCTAAGTATTTACTATGAATACAGTTGTTATTATGAATACAGAGAACATGAAGACGTGAACCATACTGAAGTCCCTATGCAAATCTTCACAATGCCCAGGGGACTCTATCTCAACTTCAAGATGCAAACCTTTACAAGCATGCAGCTGTTCCAGCATCAATAATGCACGCACAGTTCATAATCATACCAGTTATGTAACCTGCCGTGCAAGCCACATCCTTCAAAGGCATGTATCCCCAGAGGACAGACAAAGCTATGCACAGAAAACCTGCTGTTTCTTAAGTATTTCCACTTTCCATAAATTTACAATTAATATTAATCCTGATCTTGAAAATAAGCTGTGAACCAAAGCAAATCACCTTAAAAGCAGATTTTCATTAATGAGGAGATTTGCTGTAAGTTTCTCACAGCTTACCTTTCGTTCTTGGCTTTTGTGAGAAATTGCAAATCTTTCCCTGGTGAGATCCATACCATGACTGCTGATACATGGTCGAGAGCACTTTTGTACTTAATTGGTGCAGAAATACAAGTAAAGGCAGAGCTGTGTTCACCTCCTCCTTCATTTCCTCACCATTCTTTTTCTGTGATGTCACATACTGATACAACATCTACACATAGCCATGTGTCTAACAAACATACATGCTCAAGGTTTAGGCAATCTTTGACCTTCCTCCTTCCTCATGCATACCTTAAACATTAATTTAAGGTCGAGCACATCTACAGGTTCCCCAACATGCCCTTCTCCATCTTGTGCTCCTCCATCCTTTCTCATTCCCCTCGGTCAGACTTGCTTGAACTATGTTTCTCAGAAAGGCAGGCACACTTACCTATGGCTCTAGCAAAATTCCTTTTCCATTTTCCATAAGTTCTGCAGTTATTTTAAACTTTGGTAAAAATAAGTGTATCTAGCACCCTGTTGCCGAAAACATCTCAGATGGGCTAATGGAGTTTCATTGAGGAGGAAAAAACGAAAGTCACATATAAAGTACACTTACAAATAAAAGCATAAGCACATTCATTTCTTTTGTTTCTTTTTGCTCTATTTACTCAGTTTTATATAAAAAGATAATAGAGACAGCATTATACAGCAGAGACAAGTGTAACCTAACCCCATATATTTTCTTTTTTTAAAAAAAATTATACTTTCAGTTCTGGGATACATGTGCAGAACGTGCAGGTTTGTTACATAGGTACATATGTGGCGTGTTGGTTTGCTGTACCCATCAACCCGTCACCTAGGTTTAAACCCCGCATGCATTAGATATTTGTTCTAATGCTCTCCTTCCCCTTGCTCCCCACCCCCCAACAGGCCCTGGTGTGTGATGTTCCCCTCCCTGTGTCCATGTGTTCTCGTTTTTCAACTCCCACTTATGAGAGAATGCAGTGTTTGGTTTTCTGTTCCTGTGTCTA
This sequence comes from Rhinopithecus bieti, assembly GCF_001698545.2. Classification (NCBI taxonomy): domain Eukaryota; kingdom Metazoa; phylum Chordata; class Mammalia; order Primates; family Cercopithecidae; genus Rhinopithecus; species Rhinopithecus bieti. The sequence continues at coordinate 1,156,448 of NW_016819633.1, read as the reverse complement.
ACCCCATATATTTTCATGGGGTTTCGTGGGGTTTTATTTATTCACAGAAACAGAAAATAGATGTAAGTCATAAACTATGGAATTGTCTAACTGTGAGTCTGTATCCTAGCCCACTTGATACTTCTTGTAAGAAGTACCCTTCTTCATAAGAGCCCTGATCACCCTAGAACATGCAAAAATGATCTCTCTCTCTCTTTTTTTTTTTTTTTTTTTTTTTTATTTTCCATGATAGCCTAAATAGAGGGCCACTTAGTAAGGGAAGGCCTAGTGCTGAAGGTGCTAATGGTATACGTGGCCACAGACTTAATATTGTTATATAAGGTTTCCCCAGTTTGAGTTATCATACTAACATTTTCTGTATAAAATGGGGGAGTGAAAGTTCTGACATTCAGTGATAACTTTCAAAGGCGACAAAGGCAGTCTGTGTTGTCAGCATGTTTTGTGGCCTAATCACTTCTAATTTTGCTGTTAGAAATTGCATCTACTGTTTCTTTGATATTTAGAATCCTCTGACCTAAGTTTTCCAACCTATCAATTTAGATAGCATGCTACATATTCTGGATTCTCTGAAATAATTCATGATCTCATTTCTCAAAATCGTATGTAATACAGTTTGGCTATATCCCCACCCAAATCTCATCTTGAAATGTAGTTATCATTATACCCACATGTTGTGGGGTGGGGGGACCAGGTGGGAGGTAATTGAATCATGGGGGCAGTTGCCTCCATGCTGTTATCATGATAGTGAGTGACTTCTCATAAGATCTGATGGTTTTATAAGGGGTTCTTTCCCCACCTTCATTCTGCACTTTTTCCTGTCACCATGTGAAAAAGGATGTGTTTGCTTCGTCTTCTGACATGATTATAAGTTTCCTGAGGCCTCCCAGCCATGCTAAACTATGACTCATTTAAACCTCTTTCCTTTATAAATTACCCAATCTTGGGTATGTCTTTATTAGCAGCGTGAGAAGTACAGAATGGATTAAATAAGCAACAATAAGACAAACACCAGGTGCACAGAAATGACTTTGGTCCTTAACCAACACAAGAAATGAGTATTCTCTATTGGTCTCTGCGTTTCCCATTTATTTCTCCTTTTTCTGCCCTTGAAATGTTTCTTACTCATGTCATGTTGAAAATGTCAAAGTATAGCCATTTAGGGTAAGTATGGACTTCAGACAAGGAGCTCTGAGGAATGTGATCCTGGTGCTGGTTTACACAAAAGACTTGGAAGCCCTTATATTTGCAGTAGGCCACTGAGGCATGGATCTCCTCATCCTGAATCCCTAGCATCTTTCAGTGACTTGAACATGGTTCTGACTGGCTAGCACTATATTAGTGAATCTCTGAAGAATGGGGCTCAAGACAATTGATGTACAGGAGTAGGTACAACACTGAAAATTGTCTACCACTTTTCTGGGACTCATAAAACTATCCATTTATTCATCTTAGAAAATGAAGTATTATTTAACAAATAGCTGTGATGGGCCACTTCTGTCCTAGACACATGGGATATATACTTTATTATCATTACTTTTTACTGTTTATTAGGTGCCAGGCACTGTTTTGTGTCCTTCATATTTAATAAATACTAAATCAAATATAATTCTCATGCTAAAGGAATAATTATTTCTCTCTTTATCCTGCCCACGAATTTTCCCATCCAGGGACTTTGAGATCAAGAAAATAGCTGGGTTTTCTCATTATTCAAGTTGGAAAAAGAGCAGAATTTATTTGGGCTCTCTAACTCTATAGTCACTCTTATCACTGGTTGGTCTATTTTGTGCACGGTAATGTGTCACTTAACAATGGGGATGGAGAAATACGTCTTTAGAAGATTTCATCATTGTGTGAACATCAGAGTGTACTTATACAAACCTAGACAGTGTAGTCTACTCCACGCCTAGGCTGTATGGTATAGCCTATGGCTCCTAGGCTACAAACCTGCACAGCATGTCACTGTACTGAATACAGTAGGCAATTGTATTAGGGAACACATTAGGCAATTAACACAGTGGTAAATGTTTGTGAATCTAAACATATTTAAACATAGAAAATATATGGTAAAAATACGGTATTATAATCTTATGGAACCACCATCATACATGTGGTCTAGTCTTTACCAAAGCATCATTATGTGCTATGTGACTGTATTTATTTCCTTTTATTAAGTTTTAAACTTTGCTAAGCAGGCTATGTAGAAGCATCAAGGCAAATACAGTACCATGGCAAAATCCTGAGATACCTAGAAGTTTGCCTTTTATTAGTCACAGCTCACATGCCACCTACATGGGGCCATTAGGAGTTGAATATAACAAACCAGAATGACACATCACATACACGCCTGGAGGCAGATCTTTCCAAGAATACTTTTTTGCTGTCTTAAAAAAGAAAACTGAATGAAGAAGAAAATAATCCTGTCCTGATTATTTATTTTGCAAAAATATGTGTTAACAGGGAATATTAACATATAACTCAAAAACCAGTGAAATGCAAAGTGGTTCAGAAAGGGGTTGCCCTGGTCTTTATCACCCTTTTTGCCGCAGAGCATATCTTTTCTGAAAATTCAAGTTTAAAAAAAATGAAAAACCACAATAAAACAAGAGATGAGGATCTGTGAGCAGGGCACGAAGCTGGTGAGACGTGAATAGGAAATGTTGAACAACTCAGCAGGACGATTATCTATTTGTTTATTAAGTTTTCCAGTATAGTAAATTGATCTGAAAATAACAGAACATTTATGAAGCATGAAGCGTTTCCTAAGCTTTCAATTAAAGTTAAATAAAACGAAATGTAGGATGTGTGTACATTGTGGGAAATCTCATTATGGCACTGGTCACCACAGTCAGGCGTGGCTTCATTACCCTGTGCTGCTCCTTAGTTCAATGTGTACCAGCTCAGATCAGGCATCAAGTGTAAGTAATACAGCTCTTTGGGAACATGGGGTTGTAACATATCACTGTGATCTTTTAAGACAAAGGGCACCATTGTGGTCCCCACTTTGGATAGGAATAAAATGAAGTACATCAACTGATTTTCCATAGGACCTATTGCAAACATCAGGAATAGGACATAAAGCTCAGAAAACAATGTTAATACTCTAAATAATTTGCTAACTCTGTGCTTGTATTTCTGTAGTTTTTTTTTTTGTTTGTTTGTTTGTTTTTTTTGTTTTTTTTTCTTGCCTGGAGCTTGAATTCAGAGAGGTTAGAAGAGAAAAGAACAGGGCATTAAATGAGGAAGAAAGGGCACAGCAAGTGAGAGAATGGAACAGACCATTGATGCATGTTCTGACAGCTCAATGCCAGGAAGCATTGAGCAGAGCATGATGGGGCGTGGGAGAGGGAGCTGGCATGGGAGCCACATCCCTTCTCTTAAGATCCAGACAAAGGGAAAGCCACACAGTCTGTTAAACTCTGAGGTCCAAGAACAGTTAAATAAATGAGTCCAAATTAAAGTAGCCTGCAAGCCATCAAGAAAGACCAACAACAGCAGCCAAAACCAGCCTTATGATGACTTTCTGTTCTTAGTCGTAAAGAATTTGTGTGTACGTTTTAATTAGTAAAATCTCAGTAAGATATAAAACAGGACTACTCAATTTTGGTGCCTGTTCATTAGCATCTGTTTTAAGAACGCATCTACTTGTCCCAGTTCTTTGAAAACATGAACTGCGTTGGAATCATTTGTAGGCCAAATTCCTCTTAAACTTGGAGAAATACCAATTGTGGACAGTTTTCTCCGCTCTCTGAAAGGTCACTGGAGCCCTACACCAATGGAAAAAAATTACATATGAATAACACATATTTATAACCTGAAATGGCTCCAAAAGAAAGACAGGGCCAGGTGCAGAATAAAGCCTCATGTTTCCCATTTTTTTCCAGTACTTCCTAGTGTTAGGGAAAGATTTCCCCTATCATCTAAAGAAGGCATTAGCTTAAGAGTGGAATTTTTAAAACAATAAATACTTTACCCACCAGGCGAAAACAGAACTCTTCTTCTTCCTGAACTTCACTCTGCTCAACTTGCCTGGGTACCACATTGGAACAGTGCTGAATTAGAAGTCAATTAATAGTGAAGGCCTGTATTTCAGTTTTACCTCAGCCAGTGAGTCATTTTGTGACCTTGGGCAAGTCATTCAGCTTGGATTAGGACTCGGTGATTTACAAGGATCCTCCAGTTTCTAGAAGACCGTGTTTTAGAAGAAAGCAGCTCTAGTATGTGATCTGCATTCTACTACTTAGTAGTAATTGAACTAGGCAAGTGGCTCAGTCACTCTCTGCCTCAATTTCCTCAACTGAAAAAGTGTATAACCCTCATGGAGTTTGTGAAGATAAAATGAGATAAGGTTTCTGAAGAGCTTAAAAGGGCACCTGGCGTTTAATAAGCACGCAATGGCTTTGTGCTCTTAGTTACAACGATGCTTCATCATCTCCAATAGTAGTAATTTCCTTTGTGCCTAGTGGGTGTCTTTAGCCAGCCACTTTACTAACAGACTGATTGGATAAGTAATGATTTGGAACAATCAGCACTGGAGGCAGGTTTGGGAAAGAGAGTCTGGCTGATTGCTGTTGTTATTTTTCTTTCTTTTATGACCCATAACCAGTACTTACTGGAGCAATATATATTCACAAATTGTAGTCCCAGAGAGTTGGAAGGAAAGTTGCTATTTAAAGGCTTTTCACAATGTCTTGATTGGCATTTTGTGGTTACTACACAGAAATCAACTGTTGGAGAAGGATTGATTTACCTAGTGTAGTTGGTTTTGCTGTCTCCAAACTATACCAGGTTATACTACGGATAGATCAAATAAAATTAATAAATATGTAAATAGATGAAAAGGTAAAATGTTTTACAGTGCTTAAGGTTTAGTCAGGTATACAAAATGCATTCACAATTGAAATAATGATGTTTTACTAACAATTAGGTATCTTTACTTGTGATGTTATTGAGTTTATCACATTCTAATTACATTGGCTTATATATGAGCCAATATATGATTGAGCCAATCATATATTTGAGGAAATATTCCAGGTAGGGAAGTTTCAGTGAAGTATGAATTTTGTCACGGAGTCTTCTTGCTTACTATGGATTGTGTGAAAGTACTTAAATAAGGCTTAGAATTTGTATAGTAGATAGAGGGGATGGAGAATTATAAAAGAATAGAAATGAATTTTTTAAAAAGTTAGAGGCAGGGTTTGCAACACCTAGAGAGGGTGCTATGGAGATGGTCTTTATTGGGTAACAAGTAGGAAGGCATAGTATCTGTTAGGTAAGGAGGAACTCATGAGTTGCACATTTCATAGTTTCTGTTTTAATAAAGAAAGTATTCGTGAGACATTATAGAGTTTTGCACATGGAAGAAACGTCATGAAGTAAGTGAAGTAATCGATTGAACCATCTGAAATTGCCAATATTTGATCTTTTATCTTTAAAATGGCAATTTCATGTGTCTTGATCTAAAATCTTTCAATTGGATGAGAGGGAGGGAGATTAGCTTGGAAGGTAAATCTATTATCCAGAGACAAAATTTCATGGGCTTTGATAAAGGTGGATATTTTTCTATAAGGAGGGAAGAGTAAATTTTACTAACATACTTTGACTTTTGTTCAGTTTTCACAATCTCTATTTTTGCTTTATTATTATTTTCTTTTCTTTTGTTTGTTTTACTCTTGGGCAAGCAAATTATTTGTTTTCTCACATCTTTTGGGGTTCAATTTTGATGATTCTGATCTTTCTTAGTTGCTTGACCCATAGACCCTGTGCAGAACATTGCAAGGCTCCTTCTTAGAGTAACAGCAGTGATGAGCTTAGTTTCCTACGTTAGGACTGTTGTGCTGGATTTGACAAGTGAACTGAAAAATGCAGGGATAAGTATAGCTATTGAGAACAAACATCCGGTCTCTTTATCAAAGTTCTTCATTGGCTTTGGAAAACTGCTAGAGGCCTAAGGAAACTAAACCTTCTAGGGATACTCCAGGTTTTAAACATATTAGAAAGAGAAAACGTTGGTTCTTATTTAAGAGAGTTTATGAGCCCTCATCCTTGAAATAGTCAAATTTATAAGTGATATAAGGCTGTATGTGTAGTTAATAAAACAGGAATACACAGCCACTCAAATGTTTTAAACTTCCAAAAATGATTTGGCGTTCTGTTTTGGGATTAAGGAACACTGAACTTTGAACCATTTCAACCCACTTCTAATCCTGAGGTCTAGAGATACAATATGTAACATGGAAGAGTTACGGCATCAGCTGATGAATATCCATTGAAGTGAAACAATTATAAAGTTACACCAAAAAATAACAACATCCATGCTTGCAGAGTTGGGATGACAGAATACTTATGAGGTGTTTGCTTTTTAGTTATATATTGTATTATAGGCTAAAGATTTGGGCCATTTTACTGAAGGTTATTAATCTAAAAATGTTTTCATTATTAAAAGTAGAGGCAATATTAGGGGGTCCTTGAACATTTAGGATGAGGCTGGAAAACAACACCCCCGGCCCCAGACCTATCTCTCAAGCTGGTAGTAACCAGCAACATCTGCTGTGATTCCTGTCTTTGCCATCTATTCAGGTTTCATTTTGTTATTCAAGTTTCCCTGTATGTTTAGAGAAGAAATAGGGCAAAAATAAATAGGGTGAGGATAGGACATAGATTAGATACCTAACATGTATCTCTGGCTCCCCTCTTCACACTTTAGAACCATGGTCACAGAAGGTGAGAATCCGAATGAGCTCTTCTCTCCTTTGGCCTAACTGACTTTCTTTCTTCCCATGGAAAATATAGATTTCCTGCATTTGTTCTGGTGAGTAACTCTGAAGGCAACATAGTGCTGGATGTTGAGCACCAGAACAAATACCCTTGATAATCTACCTGCTAAACACATAGGTGAAAAACAAGAGCATCTTATTTTGTGTGTGTGCACATGTGTTGATGTTTCCTCTTTATCTGCTCATGGTAACAGGTTTCCTCCTCCTCTGTTTTCCCTTTCCCCTTTCCTCCTTCCTCTTAATTTATAGAAAAGAGTAGGGGTGGGAGAAACTTTTTTTTTTTTTTCTGATAATATAGGATCATTTATTAGTCAGATCTGTGGGCTTCCTGACCCAAAGTGAGCTCCAAAGCTCTGCCTGGCCCTCATGATGTGTTTGGGAGAATATGTGCCAAGCTCTCTTTTCTTGCTGACAAACTAAACTCTAAGTGGTCCTTCAGAGGCTGTGTGAAATGAACTTAAATCAAGGCCTGGAGTTTGGGATCATGGGTAGTTGCATTCACGCCTGAATAAAAAAACAGTATAGAACAATAAAACTATACTTTTCACTTTATATTTCTCGGATACATCTTAGCATCAGACTATTGCTTGCTAAATAAGTCACGTTTATTAGTTTTGTTTCATCCGTATGACTGTAAGCTCCCAGAAGTCAGAGCCCCGCCAGACATTTTGTTGTGTCCTTCATAGCAGGCTGCACAGAGATTAAATAAACATTGACATTTCACAAAAGTGGAACAACAGAAAAAGAAAGAAAAAAACTATGAAAGATACAAGAAATTGTAGGCCAAGGAGAGTGTGAGACACAAAAGAGAAAAAGGCGATCTGGGCAAATGTACCAGGAGAGAAGAAAGACCTGACAGAGTCATTGGGGTTGAGGGTCCCTATAGAACACCATTTAGTGAAAGATGTCTTCCTTTAGTTCTTCTTCCTTTTTGTTCCCTATCTATATCCTTGTTGTCCTCCCTTTCTCAGTTTCTCTATGTGTAACCCCAAAAGAAAGCATAACCATGGACAGCAGCTCAACAGAACAGCCACACTGCAAGTTAGGTGTCACCTGGACAGGCTAGGCTTGCTAACAGCCAACAGGGATGGTGTGTGAAGTCCTGAGGGAGATTGGAGAGCAGCTGTGCAGTACTCAAAACCCAAACTCAGGTCATGGCCACTGATCCTACCTAGACTTCTCTCTCTCTTGCGTTATCCATTCTAATATCTTGTCCTTCTCTGAAGCCCCTTGAGGATGTTGAAGAGTGAAGGAATGCAACCTGAGTTATTAAAGGCACTCCTAATAAGCTCATTAATCCCTTTTCTCCCTAACTCCAAGATCCCATTTTCCTTCCAACACTTAAAAACTATTGTTCATTGGATGGAAACATCCTTTCCCCCCTTAACCCTTTCCAAAGGGAATCATCCAGCTCAGGTCTATGAAGTAACCCCATGTGTGGCAGTTAGATTTGGTGACAAAAAAAAAATAAAATAAAAAATAAAAAATAAAGGCTCTGGTCTTTCCTTGTTACAAAGAACAAAGAGAAAGTTATGCAGTTCAGGCAATAAATAGTGAGGCTGAGCCAGGGCCATCAGTTCTCAGCAGACAGGATTCAGACCAATTTGTTTTCCCCTCTCCTTTCCTTTGAATCCCACTTTCTGTCTTTATTTCCCTCTCATCTGAGTGCTATTTGGCCCCTTAATTTTAGTGTGTCTTCTCTTTTCTTTGTTTTTTCAAATTCACTCTTGACCATTCTTCGTTCTATTTTATTGCAGTTCCGTTTCTTTCCCTCTTTCTCTGTCTCTCCCTCGTTTACTTCTCCTGAGATTTATGTAGCTTGACTTCGTGAGCTCACTGTCACATCAAGGGAAAACAGTAAGAAAGAGCCAGGGCTGGAGGGAGGAGGCTTATCTTACCTTGTAACTGTGTTAACCCATTGCGTGGGGGTGTGATGAGTCTTCTCTTATTCTTGAATAGTGCTCTAATAGCTTCATTACTTCTGCAAGCAGGAAGATGCTGTTTGCTTTTAAAGCAGCAGGGCCTGGCTAAAAGCCTACCATATCCAATAAAAGCCTCAACTGTGCTGGCCCTCTCCACATCTCCTCGCACCCCAGGCTTGGGAGTTGCCTGAAACAGAAGTTAATGGTATTCACTGGAATAAGACATCTCCAATAGACTTCTTCCAGTCTATTTGGATTGTAGTGCCCTGGCAATGACAAGGAGTGGTGAAGAGATATCAAGATTCCCCTGCCTCACGTAGAGTGCATTCTCATAAAAGAGATTTTGGCTGGAGAAGTTATGTAAGTCAGTGTTTCTATTGTAAGAGTCACATTTACTTTATAGTATTATTTTGAATTCTGCAATAGTTGAGAAGAGAGAAAAGACACACTGCTCTTGCTTTTCTGAAAAAAAGACATATTGACTACTCAGATCCCTCCAAACATGTTAATTCCATTTTCCTTTCTCCTGCTCTCCCTGTGTCTGTCACTGCTGTTCTGGCTGCCCTTTCGGTCTTGCTCCTTCTTTTCCTTCCTTTTCTTTTCCATCCTTCACTTTTTTTTTCTTTTTTCTCTCTCCCCTAATTCCATCTTAACTCAAGGTTCTGAAATTGTTATTTTATCTAATTGTGAAAGGACTTAAGTGGATGAGCTAAAATTACTCCAATCCTTAACCCTTTCATGTCAAACCTGTTGTCACACTCTTTATCGGTACAGAAAGGGCCATTTCTTACAGATTTGACTGGGAACATCTGCTCCTCGGGATGCTGCTAGGTGGTTTTCAGTGGCGTGAGGAAAGTCTTAGAAAAGATACTGTAAGGGGCAACACTGATAGACCCAAGCAGTTGTGAAAAATCCCTTACTTTCTAGAAAGGTGAGACTGGCTTGGAGTTAGGATGGACAGGGAATTATTGGCAGCAATAAGGGGAAACAATGAAGAGACACGGGGTAGAAGACTGTTAAGAAATAAATTACTCTGGAGAAAGGACCAGGGAAAATGGATGAGGAGGAGAGTGGATAGAAGAATAGCTGAATCCTAAATAAGGGCAGGCCTGGAGTTATCTCCATGAGGTCCTCTGACCGGACACTATGCTTCTTGCCACTTTGAACTGTGTGCAGGGCAGTCGCTCTTCACCAGGCTATCTGGGTATTCACTCTCACACACAATTTCACATGAACAAATCCCCTGTTGCCGTGAATCATGCCACCATTTCGCTTGAGACGTTATTTGAAGTGTTTTTTGTTGACTTTCTTTGCTTAAATCTAGAGGATGACCCATTCTAGTCAGAGTGTATATCTCCCTCAAATTTATTAGCAAGTCCCCCATTTAATCCCTGATTCACGCTTTATTCATATCCCTGTGGTAATGCCGAGATTGTGCTGATATCAGCTTTCCCTGCCAAGGACACATTAATCATGCTCTGGAAAATACACATGCTTAACAAATGCTATGAAAATGAAGTTTCCATTGTATTTCCACAGAACTCTAGGCCTTTACCACCTGACCAAACCTAAAGCCCCAACAGTCTCTATGTCTCCCTCATTCTCTCTCTTTGCAGGGCACAGGTTTCTCCATGAATGCTTTTCTCACAGATCTTTCATCTGCCATCATTATCTCTTTCCCATCCTTAGTATCTTCCCCATTCTTTTTGACCAGAAGCAAAGGCAGAAAGTGGGAATTGACTCAAGTCTCCCAGAGGGCAGATAGCAATGCCATACTGGATACTGGATAGGAGTGGGAGCCTCACTGAGTCAGTGAGGAGAGTGAGGATATCAGTTCTGGAGCTGGGGGTTTCTCATTAGCATGAGGGGCAGACCATAGAGGAGGAGAAAAGGAAGCAAAATCTCTTTTTTTGTGTGAGTTTTTTAACTCAGCTCTAGCCAAGGGTGTGGATCCTGAGCATTTCTCTTCCTTTCCACTTTTCTTCCTTAATTTTTTATTTTCTGCCTCCATTCTCTTTCAGTATTCATTTTACTCAGCAAAAAGGTGAATCTAAACCATAAGACCTAAAGACCCAAATGGGTGCTTTTCATGGTTACTCTGTTTTTTCTCCGAATAAAATATCAGATGATTGTATACTTTGTGGGACCAATTGAATTGTTCTAAGTAAATACACAAAACCAAAATCAATAAAGGTTTAGAATTAATTATGTATTTGGAATTAAGTGAAGAGAGTTTTACACAGTTGGTTTCCAAAGTGGCAGATATTGAAAACAGAAACAATAACAACAGAAGGATAATTATACATTATGTTTGTGAGGAAGCTAGAAACCAGTGCAAAAGAATATTTTGCACTAAAATATTTTAGTTTTCTTTAGTGCAGAGAAAACAAAGAAATATTCTGTTGCACTACATTTCTTTTGTACTGACTTGATCTCTAGCTCTGTTTGTTTAGACAATGTGATTCTGACGACAAATACAGGAATTTAGAATTGAGATTTTAGTTCAAATCTTGATTCTGCCATTTAGTAAGCAGATTATTTTATATAGGCAGATAAGCACCTCTTAGAATTTGCTTTTCCATTTGTAAAATAAAGATGGTCATAGCATACTTACAGGGATGGTATTATAGTAATTTCAGAATTATTTCTTAATTATGGCAATTTAAGAATTATTTATTATGGTCTCTTGTATTTCCTACTAATATATTTACAATGGAATATCAGGTAACTGAGATATATATTGAATGACTCTATGAATATTTTGTACTAACTTGTAACTGGAGAAGCTTCTTTTTTTCTTTTTTCTCCATATACAGTTTTGCTTTTTGATTTTATTATTGCTACTGGAAGTCTTCTTACATCCAAAAGAATTTATTTCAGGCCTTTGTACCAAAATTTTAAAAGTTTTTTTTTTTTTTTTTTTTTAATCTCAAGAGCTTATTCTGAGATGCTTCCTTCTGGAAACTTCCTTAATAATTTTCTCCTGTAATTTTCTTTAATGAAAATTGACTCAACCAATAAGAAATTTCATTTGCTCTCAAGATCTGCCTCAGCTCACTTCTATCCTCTGTTCCTTGTTGCATTGTTGCTCAATGTTACACTTAGAACCAATAAATCAGGCATGGTTCATGCCTCAAACACTGACAAAATCTGAGATACATAAAGAAAATTTAGATTTTCTTTGTTGAAATGAGGGCTTGCCAATTGCCAGATCCCAGTAGAGCACATTTCCTAGTCACTTTCCAGAGAACAGGAGAAAACTCTGGGACAGTTTTTCAGGGCTTCATAAATGTTACACTACTGTATAGACTGGGATATTTGAGAACATTACTAAATAATTGCTATATTAGTGTTTATCATTCTGTAACATTAAATAAATTCCCTATTCCTTTTTGAGAGAGAAATGGTTTGGGTCACCACTTTCCTTTTGAATATTCAACAAAGACAGTCCACGTAGTCTGGCTAGGGTTTCATTTTATGGCAACAATAAACTAGGAAAGAAGCTTCATAAGTTGCTTTTTATTCACAAACTGTAAAAAGCTGGGTCAGTATATGATTCTATTAATGAGATTGAAACCAAGTTAGCCCTCAATTACTGTGCATGTATAACACTCATTAGCCAATGTTACTGTGTTCTATTAAGATATGTTAAAACAATCAGATCTGCAAGGGTAAAATAAAACTCTAGGAGTTTAGGGAACCTGTCTCACTTGAAATATATCAAAGCAATATTTACTATTCTTAGACAAACTGAGAGAAAACAATAAAACCTGAGATAGGTTATGGAGGGCCTTGCTAAGAGATACTTTCAAAGCTTCAGCTAAACAGAAGCATGACAAAAAAGCTCAGGAGAATGTTTAAAGGCAAGAGTCAGAAAAGTGGAAACTTTTCTAAAAATGGTACTAACTTGGTTTTCTACTTGAAAGGGAGTAAGCAGAGAATAAAATGAAAGAACAATTAGTGAGAGAGGAAAGAGAAGAAAACAAGAGAAGGGGGAAGAGGAGGAGAAAGGTAAGGAGTTAAGTGAAAAGAGAAGGAAGGGGAGGAGAGGAAATTTAGTGTGGGATGGGATCACGAGAAGAGAATTGGAGCCATGTGGCTCAGCAATCCAGCCTACCACTCCAATCCTTGTTTAGGCTCTTCAAGTCTTAGAGTAGATCCCTCTCCTACTGTTTGCACCATACTCTACCTCCTAGAGTTAGAGAAGTGATCAAACGTCAAAAATGTCTTTAAAAAATATATTTTTAAAAAAAATCAAATTAAGATTTCCAAGTAGCAAAGATTCTTCAGGATCTTTCTGTTATTCATCCTTGGAATGAAGTAGAACTTTCACAGATTATCCCAAATTTATTTTTTTAACTTTTATTTTAAGTTCAAGGGTACAGGTGCAGGTTTGTTACACAGGTAAACTTGTGTTGTGGAGGTGTGGTGTGCAGATTATTTCATCACTGAGATATTAAGCCTAGTGCCAGTGAGTTATTTTCCCTGATCCTCTCCCTCCTCTTACCTTCCACCCTCTGATAGGCCCCAGTGTGTATTGTTCCCTTCTATGTGTCCATGTGTTCTCATTGTGTAGCTCTCACTTACAAGTGAGAACATGTGGTATTTGGTTTTCTGATCCTGTGTTGATCATCCCAAATTCTTATTACAAAAACAAAACACTTAGGATGATTTTGTGTTTAAAAAATTGCAGGTCATGCATTGGAGCAAATTTCTGTGGCACTTGTTTTTTCTATCACTATTTATTTTTGGTCAAATAAGTTTTGTAAACTGTTGTGAGTTGCTGATTAACAGTATGCTTTAAATTTTGACTGCTAATAAAACAACTAGATTTATTATTATTGATAGAAAGTTAAAATCAAAATAAAATAAAAAAATCAGTATAAAGACCCGCTTATGGAAGAAATGTGCTGCAAGATAATATTAAGACTTTACTCTGAGTCAGTCATGAAGGTAGGAATGAAGGAAGAAGATTAGGGGAGGCTTGATGTTGCAGCTATGTGGCTGGCTTTCTTTCACACTTGCAGAAATTTCCTATTTAATTGACAAGAAAAGATGCAAAGTAAAGTACATATTGGGGTAGGAAAGGAGGTATCATAATGCCTTTAACATTTATCATTCTCAAAGGTCTTAATCTGATCCTGCCCACACAATCGGTATAAAGTAAAGCCAAATATTACCCTTTCAAAACCTATGAAGAGAATTTACAGTTTCATCATATATATCATAGGTCCCCATTATAGTGCTGGTTTAGTCAGAATAATGTCATCCACATTACAATGACAAAGACACACCATGTATTAAGATGCATGTGTGGAATATAATGTGACCTGCCTGAAAACAAAAACCTTGATACAGCAAAGTAGTTTGTGAATTTCAAGTAGATTCACCATTCATAGTCTAAATTGTTCTTTCAAATACAGTGATATTAGAAAATTGTTAGTTTATTTCTTTTCTAAGAATAGAGATAATGCTAATCTGATGCTCTGCTATCATTGTGTGGAGTTAAGAACATTGGCCCATTTTCGAATGCCTTTTCTCACACAAGTTTTAAGAGTCAGCCATTAGAGAGAAACATACCTGCAAGTCAACTCTTCAATTCAATGTATTTAGGATCAATAGGCATCTGTCCTTCCACATATCAAATCAATAACAAGTTTTTATATATGCTCTCTCAATTAACAAGATATACTTACACAACTTTTATTTATTTATTTATTTTTAAGACAGAGATTTGCTCTTGTTGCCCAAGCTAGAGTGCAAGGGCGCGATCTTGGCTGTCTGCAACCTCTGCCTCCTGGGTTCAAGTGATTCTCTTGCCTCCACCTTGTGAAGTAGCTGGGATTACAGACGCCCACCACCACACCTAGCTAATTTTTTTGTATTTTTAGTTGAGACGGGGTTTCAAGGATAAAATTAATTCTCTTTGGAAACAATCATGGAAAAGAAAAAAATGCTTATATGCAAAAGACACTTATACTTTCTTCCTGCCTACTCTGTATTTCTTAAGACTGAAGTTTAGCCAGTTAACTAAAGTTACCACTGAATCATCTTTCAAAAATTGAAGACTTGAGGTTGTTAAAACTGCCTTTACTTTGAACTTCACAAGCTCTCTGTTGAATTTTGGAAGGGCAAGAGCATAGTTATTAAAGGCACTTGGAGAGTTTCTGCTAATTAAGACCTGTTCATTTGAACCAAGCACATGACTACATGTCTTATAAGAATAAATGGTCTTCCTGATCCTACCTGTCTTTCTATGCATTAGTTAAGGTGAGTAGATGATGTTTGATTGGCAACTTATTCTGGGACTATTTTATGCTCCACAAAGAAAAGACACTAAAAATAGAGAAGATAAAATATCTAAATTATTTTGCTTGCTACAGTCTTTTCAGCTCCTTTTTTCATGTAGAAATATATAATAGTTTTAAGATATATAAAAGTTTTGAATTGATGCCCTCATTTTTTCATAAATATTTTTAATAGATTCCTAAATCAACTACTGTTGAAACAATTATATGCCACATTTTTTAAATAATAGGTTTATACATGTTTTCATATAATTTGAATATTTATTCACTAAAAACTTTAATTTTTATTAAATGCAGCAGACACTTGAACAATATACATATACATAAGTGCTTTGACATCTACCACTGAGTTACTGAAATATCCATTTCAAAACCTGTCTTACCACAATCAATCAAGTCTTTCAACATTGCATAGAGAAAATAAATATCTCGAACTGTCTCTTCAAGTGCTCTTAAAGCTAAGAAACTTAGGATTAGTGTCAAAGAATGAAACAATATATTAAAAATCTGAAAACTGCATTACAGAAGAGTAATCTTTCCATTCAGATAACAAATCATATCAATGCATATGCACTATAGTTTAAAACAGACACACACACACATGCACAGACTCCCCCCACAGTTCATCCAGGGAACATATCAAAACTATAGTAAAGCACCTGAAAGACCCTGAAGACGTGTTTGGGGAACACATTGCACATGATAGCTCATTCCCTATCGGCAGATGAACTTCTACGCTTGGGGCAAGTGAGTAAGTGATGAGGGTGCAGCAGGTCAAGAGAGACCAGGGATAAAGGGAGCAGTCAGCAGCTTTTAGTGCTCTTGCAGCTTCAAATTCATGAAACCCTATTGGTGGAAAAGGAGAGTGACCTGGAGCTTGGATAAAAATGACAACATTTTCAATAAAGCTACTAAGTTGTAATATCTGGTCTTCAAATCTATGCTTGCATAATGCAAGAGTAACAACGGATCTCTAGGATGCTTTCTCTACTGACACATTTCAAGGCTAAGACTCAGAAGATAAATGACAACCCTGAAGGAAATTACTTGAGAGAATTCTAAGAGGCTGAAGGGAAGCTATCAACACTGATGACAATGGTGCTATGAATAAGAGAGAAGATGCCTTTGTTTTTAGGCCTCAATCTTTTCCTGACTATGGTTAGTAAACGTGTAAGGTTGTTTTTTTCCTGATAAGAGGCTTTTTTTCATTTTGCCTGCACTAAAAGCAAGATACATTGTGTCTGACCTTTATCCCATTTAATTGACTGCCTCCTCCACATATCCAAAGTTGAATTCATGATCTTGCTTCCCTAATTTGGATCTTCCCAAATATTCTTTCTTACAGGGAAAGGAAGCTCCACCCACAAAGTTCAAGCTAGAAATCTGGGAATTGACCTTATAACTTCTCTTTTCCCAACATCCCATAACCAGCTTATTATAAAATCTGGCAAATTTTACTTTTTTATTTTTTAATTTTTGAGACAGGTCTTGCTATGTTGCCCAGGCTGCTCTCAAACATCTTGACTCAAGCGGTCCTCTCACCTCAGCTTCCCAAAGCGCTGGGATTACAGGCATGAAACACCATGCCCGGCTAATTTTTTTTTGATATACAACATCAAGCATGCTGTTGCTGAGAGGTAAGGGTTAATTTTTCCAAAAAAGATTCCCCAGGGTCTTCTGAAAAGCTCCCTGAAAGTGAGCTAAGACCTTGAGTTTAAAGCCCTAAAGTTAAGGTACTCCTTCCTGACCAACTACCATCACAAGGCTTGATTTTCAGGCCCTTGTCCTTCCAAAAGAGGGGCCTGTGCTTCCCCAGACGGGAAAATTTTAAAGTGGAGAATTCTATTACTTACTTGAGACATCATATATTTGTGAACCTCAGTGCCAAATGACAGGAGAGGTTGGTCCTACCTACCACCACAAAATACTGACTAGGACTGAGGCCCAGTTTCTGCCTCATAATATTACTGTTGTTTTCCTGCTCCTGCTTACACACTGCTCCCCTAATCATGAAGCTTCAAAGCCCCGCAGATCAAAGGTAGGGGCTTCTCCTGAAGTCTGGTATCTGGCCTAGCTAAATCTCTGTCGGCTGTTCTAGAATACAAATGCACCCACTCCTGATATTGTCTCCATTAGTTAAACTTGGGGTTAAACTTTAACCTTAAAAATGCTGTTCCAGCAGGTTTGGTGTCCTTGTTCACATTGCAGCTAGCAGCTTAAAAGTCTTCAGTGGCACCACATCACTCTTAAGATATGCACCAAGATACTTACCATGGCCTGCAAGGCCCACCATGACCTGGCTCTGGCCTCTTGTTGCAGGCTCACTTTGCACCACTTATTCACTGTGTTTCAACTGGCTTTTAGTTTTCAGAAATGCAATTCTTTCTGCCTCAAAACTTTCAAACTGCTGTTCCCTATGCTGGAACATTCTCTCCCACTCAGCCTTCTGATCTAAGACCAGAAGTCACTTTTTCAAATAAGTCCTCCCAGATTTTCCAGATTAGTATGGCTGTCCTGTTATATACCTTATGTCGTTTGGCAACAAAATGTAAAAAAAAAAAAAAAGAAGAAGGAAAGCCCAAATCAACCAAACTAAAACAGGAGTCTTTTAAAATTTGTCCTTTATAGCTCTTATTTCTAATTTGAAATTGAATCCTGATGGGAAAGATTCATGATGGGAAAGACTCATGATATTAACTAATAGTTGCAGAAAAATTTGTTTATAGCAATATAAGAGTTCTTAATATATATATTCACTCCAAAAAAAGACCACTTTGCTTTAAGTTAGTTCTTGCTCCTCTCAGTACACTGTTACACTCACTTTGCATAACATTTTATCCTTCACAACACTTACCATAGGTACAAAAATAATACATGATAATTTAAAAAATTTAGAAACAAATAAAAAGAATATCTACAATTTAATCCCTCTATCGTCTATTTAGTTTTTTTGCATTTACTAAAATGCAATTTCTTAGCCACAGAAATATTTGTTAATTCTTCACTGGCAACATGAGGCAGGAAAAAAATGGAAGGAACAAGCAGATAGGACTGTGGATCCAGGTGACAAACGTGAGACAGAAGGTATGCTGCAGAGTCAAAAGAGAGAGCGGAAGAACATAAATTCTTGTTTGGTCATTATGGGGGAAGATAGCAGGCTGAGATATTAAATGATTTTTGTTTGCCCACTTTTAAAGAAAATGTTAAGTAGATTCTCATTTGCTAAATGTCTTTGGAAACAGACAAGAGAAACAGATGAGAACTATTAGATCAAATCGTGGTTATTGTACAAGATGTTCTATACCTAATAGATAAACAAGACATGGAAGAATTACTGGGACCAGATGGCAGTTCTTATGTCCTGTCATATGTACCATTTTCCTCTCCAAAATAGAGATGAAGCACAAAAATGTGTCTGGGTTTAGTTTAATTGCAAGTGGCTGGGGAAAGAATAAATAAGTCAATTTCTGAGGCTGCCATCTTGTACCACTATTGCATTTGGAAATAAAGACCCAATAGAAATGTCATCTCGTATCAAAATCTTCTATAACTTTCATAACCACAAAATTCAGTCCAAAAACAAAATAAAGTATTCCCACACAGAATCAATACTTAATTATATAATAATCAAAATAAGGTAAGTATTTGCAGTATATTTGCAATTAGATATAATGCCAATTTACAATATAAACACAGAGTATATTTGTACTTTTTTCTTCATTTTTAATATGAGATTATTCAATTTTAGTTCTGATATTTCCAGCCAGAAGGGATCTAGACAGCTGGTTGAGTGAGTCATTCCAAACATTCTGAGAAACAGCCTGAGATTCATTTGCTCTTTGCTTATGGGGATATATTAATGAATCTTCAATCTTGCTCTCACTGTCCCCAATGGCCATAATGCATTTGTAGAAAAAGCAGGTTTACATAGCAGAAAGGCTTCTGTCAATAGTATTAAACCTGCTGTTATTTATCTTCCTAGTCTTGGAATATTGAAGGGAGGGACAAAGAAGAAAAAAAGTAAAGAAGGTTACACTTGATTAACAATAAAATATAGGATTCTCCTTCAGTTTTCTTTGTTTTTGTTTTCTCTTTGTAGTTGTTATTAACAACTGTGAGGTTGAATCCTAATGAGGAAGGCCATGATATTAGCCAACTGTTCTGGAAAGATGTGGTTATGGTAATTGAAGTAATTTGGACACACATATTCACTCTTAAAAAATGGCAACTCTCTGTTTTCTTTAACTTAATTATGTCTTCTCTTACGAGATTGTATGCTGCCTTCTTGCTTTGGTATAGCTGGCTACTCTGAATCATTTCTTAATATTAAGATTACTATCTGAAATAACACTAGACAGCAGATGTCTTGATTGAAACATACAAACAAAAGATTGGGAGGCAGACAGAAGCAGGACTTCTAAAGCAGATCATACCTTGCCCAATGCTTAATCAAAAATAGCTACTGTTTTTATTTGGCCTGTGAGTGATTTTATGATTTACTAGGGTTTGCGCTGTGAAACAGTAAACACTGTAAGATGAAAACTTGAGGGAGAAGGGCAGAAATAGTGAGTAAGCCTGGGAGGGTGAAAGCTCAAGAACAAGATTGGGAGAGTGCAGGAGAAGCTCTTACATTGTATTCTATCATATTGTTCTGTGAACTGTGCCCCCAAAGTTGTGCAATGCAGAAACTACAGACAAGGAGATTTCCCTTGGGGTCTTCACCATTCTATTTATCAAGAGCCAAGCAGAGCAAACAGATTTGGTGAGGAGTCTGGAGACAGTAGCATCTTCTTTTCTCTTTTGTCTTTGGCTTGATGAAAGAACATGCTGAACTAGGGGTACACATATTGTGTGACCTAAGGGAAAAAGGGAGGAAAATCCAGGCTAAAAATCAATACAGTCCCACCCTATCCAGATCACTCTTAGTGTAATTCGTAAACACTTTCCTTGGTAGGGCCATTTATTCTAATTACAATTAAATGATGTTATGATGTTAAGAAAAAGTTTCTTCCGGTAAATTTAAAGCCCCACTGCTTAATGTCTATTTTGGGGAAGTTACAGTGATAGTGCTGGGGTGGGAGAGAAATAGTGGAAAGACATAGAAACACTACATGTATCGACTTCGCCTTGTGATTATGAACAAGCTTCTGAAGGCACAATGATCATACTGTTTTGTTTTTCTAAGACCACCAGAGCGGGTACAAAAGAACCAGCGACTAGGCAAGGGGTAGGAGCAAAACTGCAAGTTTATTTTGGTCACCTAGCTTCAAGGGAAGAAGGTGGGTAGGGAGAGGTCTGTTGGCC
>NW_016819633.1:1118566-1132132 GCF_001698545.2 Rhinopithecus bieti | reverse complement strand
CCCCCCCCCGACAAAAGGGGCCCCCAGAGTCACCCGTACAGCTCTCGGACGGAGTTCCAACAGTTCCGACCGCAGTGAGGAATCAACCGCAGTGGGGAAGCTGGGAAGTCCGCGCGTGGCGATCCTCCGGAGCGGCTTTTCTAGGAGTGGGAGGGCGATAGGCGGGGCACGGGCGTGTCCGGGGGCGTTCCGCAGGTGCGACCAGGTAAATCTTGGTCTCTTCAGATTGACATCACCTGGCGCATGCCTAGTTGGTCTGCACCTTCCTGGGTCGCCGGCTGGATTTTCGCGCGCGCGGGCAAAGTTGGGGGATGAAGAACCCGGAAGTGCGCCATCTTGCCTCCGTTCATCCAAACACATACTACCTTCATTCTGTTTTATTTCTGCAAGTTCCCTTCTGTCTCTTCTATTTTATTCCCTCTGTCATTGCATTTTATTTTAGACGGAGTCTCGCTCTGTCGCCCAGCAGGCTGGAGTGCAGTGGCCGGATCTCGGCTCACTGCAAACTCTGCCTCCCGGGTTCACGCCATTCTCCTGCCTCAGCCTCCCGAGTAGCTGGGACTACAGGCGCCCGCCACCTTGCCCAGCTAGATTTTGTATTTTTTAGTAGAGATGGGGTTTCACCAAGTTAGCCAGGATGGTCTCGATCTCCTGACCTCGTGATCCGCCCGTCTCGGCCTCCCAAAGTGCTGGGATTACAGGCTTGAGCCACCGCGCCCGGCCTTTTTTTTTTTTTTTTTTTTTTTTTTTTCCTGTCCTTCTTTAAACAAACCAAAACAGGCTGTGTCTTGCTCTGTTGCCTTGGCTAGAATGTAGTGGCATGATCATAGCTCACTGCAGCCTTGACCTCCCAGGCTTAAGCGGTCTTCTCGCTTCAGCCTCCCGAGGAGCTGGGATTATAGGTGTAAGCCACTGTGCCAGGCCTTGCTGTCCTTTTTGAATTGGGGCAAAATCATCTCACTTTTCCAGTCCTCAAATCTTCTTCCACAATGTTACCTTTGTTATTGTCCTAAAATGAAGGTTAGATAGCTACGTCCACCATCAAATACCTCAATGCCTCCACTCTGTTTATGGAAACAAGTGCAAATTACTTCACTATTGCAGTCAAGACTCCAATGACTGGTTTCCCTTTAGCATGCCTTTCCCAACAACTCTCCATGACTGCCATGTTTTAAATACAATGAGTCATTTACCATTCTCCAAAACGCACATTGAAAATACTCTGCGGTGACGGTGTCAATCCTTCATTTAGGAATTCCCTTCTTTTTCCATCAAATAGCCAAAGCATCCCTCTATCACTCTTCTATCTTTGAAGCCTTCCTCATGCCAACAGCTGGGATTAAATGCTCTTTGCATGCCTCTTGAGAACACCATGACTTACATCTGGGTTGCAGCACTTTTCCATTCTTCATTGTATTGTTGTTTGTCATTGTATGTGAATCAATGTAACTAATTTAAAGTTTCTTGGAATAAGGTTCTTACCTTATTCTTCTCAGTATATCTACAATGTTTTTCACGTAATATTCCCATTGAATAGTAGGTAAAAGACCAGATAATTAGTTAGCAAGATAAAATTTATATATAAGTTTATTTCACAAAAACTAAATGCAACTGGACATAAGGATCACATATCTTCATGGAGGTAAAATTTCCTCCAAGTTGGGATCATCAATATTTAATATGGGATAAAAAATTTAAGTTAAATGAAAATCTTCCTAAGATGAACATTCAGGCTTTCACTAAAGATGATGGACTATTAAGGGCTGTGGGAACCTATTCCAGGGTCCATGCTCATGCCACATGAGCAGTCTTTTGGGGATGACGGCAGTAAATGGTGCAGAGGTTAAGAACATGGGCTCTGGGGCCTGACCTGAGTTTAAAGCCTGCAGTCATCCCTTCCTACCTTTGTGACATTTGGCATGTTGCTCAACCTCTCTCTGTGGACAATACTACTTACTTTAGGAATTATGGTAAAATACTATATGCATAAATCGCTTTCCATAGGGCTTGACACAGAATAAGAGTTGTCATATATTAAATAGTTAGTGGTTTTTTTTGTTTTGTTTTGTTTTGTTTTATCTTAGAATGATCATGCCAATCTCAGTAAATTTTTAAGGCTTTTAAATCCTGAATGCATCTTAATTTCAAAAAAGTATAATGACTGGAAACATATGATTTTACTTTATCCGTGGTAAGTTTGACCTAAGTACTTTTAAATAAAACAAATTTATCAACTCTACATGTGGAGGAAGAACAGAAATTCTAGTGCATAAGAAACAGTGGATTCAAATCTGAAAAGTTAAGAGACTTAAAAGAGGAAATACATAAAACACACATATGACCATCAAGAATAGACTTTTCAAGCAACATAACAGGAAGATAATTTGACTTGTTCACCAGTTATGTCAGAGAATAAAACATAGAATTGTACTGATTGGGCTCAGTTGTCAATTGCCTTTCCTTCTGACTCACCCGGCAAATTCCATATCAACAATCACTTCTTGAGTATCTGCACTGTGTTCAGAGCTTTAGGCACACACAAAAAAGGAGAATATTCCTATCTAAATCCTACCATCTATTAGAAACACATCTTTGACTTAAAAAAAAAAAAAAAAAGCACTCGTTTTTTCAATAAAGTTATCTTTACTCACAATTCACAATGCTTTAAATAGAAAGCTTCCTCTCTACAAATACGGGATGAAGCTTTGATACATAAATTCATTTTATATGTTTTGATGAAGAAGCAACTTAATTACACTTTCAAAGAAAAGAACTGCAAACACATGACTTCAGTAATTAGGGCTCAAATATTATGAGCCATTTAGAAATAATGCCGCCTTACATTTTCAATGACACTTAAGTAGTTTGCTCATTTACATAATTTTTTACATCAATTTTTACATTTAGTCATCATGAATTCCCTGTAAAGCAAGTACATTTACCCTCATTTTATTGATGGGCGGGCTGCTGCTTAGAGATAAAGCCATAATATTTGCCAACAAATCACATTTATAACAATTATTTAAACAAGAGAGTCAGGAATGAAAACCTGGTCCGGTGCCTGTGAGGAGAATTCCAGATTTTGGAGTACCACCCCATTGCCTACTGCTTCTAGCTCTGCATCTTAAAACCCAAAATAAAAATGAAGTTTTCCCTAGTAGGGGCTGATTATCCAGAGTTAGATTAGTAGCTATAATATTTCATATATTCTACTTGTAAGTTTTTCAATAACTCAGAATTTAATATGCTTACTACAACAAGCAAACTCAGTATATTTTAAGTTTATGTGACATACAATGCCTTCTGTCCCTTAGTAGTATCTCAATATTATCTCAATAGAAGGAATAACAAATCAAGTTGAATCTGTTTTTTGTCAAAGGTTGGATGTTGCTTTTAATATTTTCTAATATTATTATATTTATTCCACTCTTGTTTTTTAAACATGGAGTTAAAACATGAAACTAAGAGATTTTTGTCTTCTATGCTAGTTAATAGAAATGTCCAGTTAATAGAATGCTAAGTAAGCCTGGTTTTGCCTTATTTGATTCACAACCATTTTAGAAATATGGGGTAAAATGATGACCTAAGCAAACTTCCTGGCAATACTGCATTCAAGTTATTCCTTCATGACCTCATTTTGCTTCTAACTTTGAAATCAAGAAAAGAAAAGAAACTTAGAGGCCATGTGGTCTACCCTTTTTTTATATGTGAGGAGAGTTATATGCAAAAAGGAAAAGCAATTTATTAAAGACCTAAGAACAAGTTATTCCAAATTCTTTTGGACTGTTTGAAGGTTGAGGATGGCCCTTTTATTCCAGCCGTGTATTTCATATGCTGCACATATAATAGGGTGTGACAGTGGCAGAGGTCAACAATACTTTGAAATAGAGAGGGTAGGAAGTTCTCTTTCAGTAGGTGGCATCCTCGGATTAAACGCAACACTTCTTATCTGGCAGTGGTTTGACCTTATCAGTGGGTCTACTTTAAAGGATACGTTCCTTGCAGACAGTTTCAAAACATCCATCAAGGTCCAAACTTTGCATTGTATATAATTTATAGCCTTTTTATTGATTTATGTTTATGATTATTATCTTATTTAAAGGTTTGAAACTTCCGATTATGAAGTGGCTGGTTTTAATGTATTATCTTAACCACTTGATTTTTTAGCTTATTCCTCTAATTTTTCAATCAAACATATTTGACTATGTATTTCAGTCTTCATATATTTGGACAGGAGCACTAAAAGAAAACAAAACTCAGAATAAAATATCTTTATTTTGATAAAAAAAAATTGGTTGAAAAGAACAGTAGCCATTGCCAATATGATGCTTACATTTTACTTTCTGTAAATTACACTTACCAAATTATCTCCATTCACTATTGCAATATAAAAATAAAATTGATTTAAAGAGAAATCAAACATTTTATATTAGTCCTTCCTACTGGGTTGAGAAAAGGAGGTGGATACCTATAGCCATTATCAATAGTGGATACAAATACAAAACATGATTAGTTAAGGTCAGGATAGTGTAATCAGGAATTAGATATTTGCATACTTCGAAGACATTACTATATTGAAGTAAATTGGTTTGGTCAAAAAATACATTAGACCACTAGGCTTCACTTTAAAAGTAATTATTTACTGTTTGAAAGCCAGCACACATCAAAATAACATTTGGAATCTTAAACAGCCTTAATTTTTTAATATATGCAAAGTTTAGAGAATTTTTTATTAAATTGAAAGCAAAGGAAATGCTATGTCAAATGAATCTCTTTATAGTACTGTAGATAGGGAAATTATGTGAACACAGTCATGGAGCATTTCAATCAAAGGTTTAAATTTAATTCATTTCTATGTAGCATCCTTCAAATACTGTTTTCCAGTGAAATATGATGTAATGAGATAAAGCTTTTATGAGATTGAGTGAAACTTATTCAAGCATCAAGACAGAAGGGACTCAAGCCACTGGGTTCTGAGTTATAATCAACAATGTTGTCATTTCAAGCAGTAAGATGTAAATAAATTACTTGTACACAATTATAGGAGAGGAGAAAGTCAAGATGAATTACAGGAATTGGACAAATAGGGATAAGACTTTATTTGAAATTAAGTGAATAAACTAGATATACCCAAATTCAATTAGGTCTTAATTGGAAACAATACTTAAAGGCATAAAACAAAATAAATTAAAAGTTGCAGAACTGCTACACTGAAAATTTCAGAAAATTGTGTAAAGTATGATTTTTCTTTGACTAGGAAGATCTAACAGTATCTAATTAATTGATTAATGGGTGCATCCCTTGTCATTCCATCATGAAGTGCCTATTAGGTGCCAGCACTGTTTTGGCAAAGAGTGCGAGTCAAAAGCAGAGCAGTGAGCAAATGTCATGTCTTTATGAAGCTTACAGTCTACTAAGGAAAACAAATAAATAATTCATGAGAAAAATTCAAATTCATTTCACTATGATTAAGGAGACAAAATATGGCAGATATATTACTAACTGGCGGAAGAGACTCTGAAGAGAAGTTTTACCTGAGTTATGATAGTCAGTGATTTACACCTAATTAGTAATAAAAATAAAATCCTTAAGTTACTTTTGTGTATGCAGTGAATAATTTAGAGACAGAGAAAAAGGAAAAAATATCGTAAATGGAATATTCACGTTAGTAGGCAGACTAAGAATACATGAAAATTCTATCAACGAAGGGAAAGAATGATTCCCCTGTTTTCATTGCACCCAAGAGTTCAGATGTGCTCAGAATAGAAGTGGACAATATTATTGAATTGCAGAAAGAATCCATATGAGCTCTGATAAATCCTTACATATTCTTGCTGAGTAGACCTGCACAAGTTTTCTTCACACTTCTCTTTATTTTTCACACAGACCTTGGGTTTATATGCTCTCTCAACAAAATTTCATTTGTACCTTTATGGGATATTGCTTTTTCTTCAACATGGATTTTGCATTTCTCCATTTTCCAGGGTAAATGTCACTTCCAACCCCCGAACTCTGACCAAAGTAGCCCATCACAGGGAGAAGAAAATGAATCGAGAAGATAATGATTGTGATTTCTCTAAGGACGTCTTCATTCCTGTGTTAGTGATCTTTTTAGGTTAAAACAGCACAGTTGGCTAGGAAAAAGTACAGGTAAGAAAATACGGAGTACATAAAATGAGGGCTTCAGCAACTGGGCCTGATTTCCACGTTTCCCCCTGAAAACAAATGTGAGCAGAGAGCACAAGCAATTATCATGAAAAGTCGTAGGGCTGTGCTTTTCTATTGGAAAGAATTGAAACGGGGTCAGGATTGACTACCTTTATTCACTTTTAGGATTTCTCTGGGAAATCTGCCGCCAAGACTTCTGGCTCTTTTATAATTTTATGTTTTTGTTTCCATGATTGGATATTTCCTGGAGGCAAGGAAGGCTCATAAGGAGAACTGGTGAGTCCTATACAGTAACATTCCCCTTGTGAGAGCAGAATCAAGGAATACTGGTATTTTAAAACAAAGACTAATAATAATAATGTAGCATGGCAATCCCAGCACTTTGGGAAGTCGAGGCAGGTGGATCATGAAGTCAGGAGATCGAGACCATCCTGGCTAACACGGTGAAACCCCGTCTCTACTGAAAGAAAAAAAAAAAAAAAAAAAATTAGCCGGACGTGGTGGCGGGTGCCTGCAGTCCCAGCTACTTGGGAGGCTGAGGCAGGAGAATGGCGTGAACTCGGGAGGCGCAGCTTGCAGTGAGCCCAGATCACGCCACTGCACTCCAGCCTGGGCGACAGAGGGTGACTCCGCTTCAAAAAAAAAAAAAAAAAAAGTAGCATGGCAAATCTCAACATCTAATCTAATCTCAACATCTGCTAAATTAAAAACAAAAAGATCTGGCCTTTTGTGTGTCAGTAAACATGTAAGAACTCTGTTCTCAACTATGCTACGGCGGCAGTGGCACAAAGACAGCATAGGGGAATGAGGAGTGACAGTCGAGTCTACTAAGGTTGAACTAAGGGAAAAGAGCTGAAGGTAAGAAAACAAGCTCTTGATTGAGGGATAAAGGTGAATCAAGAAAGCAAATTGGTTTTGTTTAGTTAAGAAGATTAATGAGATAAAGTCGGGAAGATCTTATAGTTTTATAAGTACATTAAGTAATTCTTATGTTTGAGATCAAAAAAGCAGTATAGCAGTACAAGTAAATGAGCCTGGCAAGCAGTTCTCTGGAGAAAAATATGAGCTGTGCGTATTGCAGTGATGATAGAGGAATTTAAAAAGTGCATTCAGTCTCCCAGTATCGAATTGAGCTCACCAGGTACAGTGTGTACTGGCATTCCACTATTTGTCAGTATCTGTTAATGACATTCTAGAAAAGACCCACTTTTTTGTAACATTTTCCTGGCTAGAAAAAGTGTTTGAACCATTTTAGTGGCTATATTTTTGAAGCCACTGCTACAGTCAGAAAACTATCCACCAAGAGTAATGTAGCTAGGCTACAAAAATCTGTTTTGGGGATGTATTAAGCAATATACAGTTCCTCTTGGATATGTTCAAGATAATTAGAATATTTTTTCTCATTTATTTCCAACTAAGTCCTTATAATAAACTATGTAGCTGCTACTGATTCCATAATCTAAGCCAAATTCTTAATTGAAAAGTAATTAACTTGCCCTAAATGATACTTAAGCTTAGGGTCCCTACTTTAAGAGGCAGGTGTTGCCCTGTCCCTGTGGACCTTTTGAAACACATGTAGCCTTATTTGCTGGAAGAAATAAGGTATTTTTAAACTCCTCCCAGTGACCTTATTTTGCTTCTCTATCATGGCCACATCCATCCCATTTCTCTGAAACACAGAATCTAAGTGAAAAGGGTGTGTACCCCATGCACATTTCAGCTTCAAGGCCAGTGTCTAAGCATTCCACTCCCTTCTCCTAATGAGACTGCCACTCACAAATGCCTCTTATGTAGAAATTGGTGAGACACCATTTGGTTAAGTAACATTAGGAATGACAAGTTAAAATTCTGTTCAGAACCTCCTGCTCCAGGAATACATTTTATGGTGATAAAATCATAGAGAATTTTATGGTCACAAAAATGAAGACAAATACCCGAAATAAATTTTACTTACTACAAAGGCGTTATTTATGCTAAAGAAAAAGATTTCTTCAGTGTCTAACTCTCTTTACAACCTTCTTCTCTTTGTATAACGTGTGAATGTGTAGTGGGCTCATTTTAACTGCTTTTCAGAAACTGAATATCACTTAGTAGTAAGAAAAAAATACAGTATCAATACCACCAAAGAGAAAAACAGAAAATACAAGAAAAATAACTCAAGTGAAGAGCTGAAGGAATGGGAGGTATTTCTGTCTCTCTGTAATCTTGCTTGCTTCCTTCCCACCAAGGCAACTGAAGAAACCTGCCAGAGATTTCACTGCAAAGGGAAAATTTCGAGATGAGGAGCCACTTCAAATTGACAAGAGACTGTTTCATCTGTCAGTCAAGCCATGAGGTGAACAGTGAAATAGCAACAATGTCACTGAAATTATATTCCTTTACTCCAAGAACATAAATATTTTATTTTTTTAAAATTATTTTCTTACATAGGTACCTTCCTAGGTATATAATTGTATATTTTTCTAGTTACTCCCAGGTCACAATAAATACCCAAATCTTCCATGATTCATTGACAAGCTCTTTCCTAATTCAAAAGAAAAGTACTGCAGTTAAAGGTGACAGTTTGTATCACATGCAGTGAGCAAGTGCAACAACTTTCTAACCATCTCTGGGTGATGTGACAGAAGGAATGTTTGTAGTAAAGGAAAGAGGAAAAGCTTCCATTTTAAACCTGATGAACTTTATATTGTATGAAGCTGATTCAGGGTCACTCGGACTTCTCGTAGCTGAGATAAAAACCGCGCTTTATTATACATATGTGAAGAAATGAAGAAGAGTGTGTACAAATGTTTGTTGACTCTATAACAATATTATGACCCAGGAAAAGGAAAATTCTATATGCAAAAAGGAATTCAAAGCTAGAGAAAACTGAAATATTTATCATAACAATATTGAAGGCACAAGGTAATTTCACATATGCCCATGAATGAGCTGCTTCAAAGAGTGTATCTAAACCATGCATCAGAAGATGACAGAGGGATTGAAAGAAATAAAATCTATAGAAGCATTAAAGATAGCATAATCAACCAAAAGATTTACTTCCTTTGATTTTTTTCCCTGAGATAGGAAAAGATCATCATCATGCTTGCCATTTCTTGAACGCTTCTTGTATGCAAAGCAGTGTGCTAGCGAACACCATTTATTACTCTCTACAAAGGAAATAAGACACCTTGTTCCCGGCTTTCACAGACTAGCTTTAGTAGGGTTGTCAGGACAAAGTCAAAGTCATCATAGGAAATACTTAAGTGAGGTAAGTCAATATATGGTTGATTCCTGTGCATTTGTGTGAAATGGGATGAAGTTTGCTCATCCATATTGTCTCTAGAGGTGACAGTTCTGCCTGCCTCGTCCACAAAAAAGGAAACAAAACACAATCTCATAAATCTATTAATTAAATATATGTTTTATGATATCTGCTGTGTATTTAACTTGTGTAAAACCTATTCCAGTCTTCAACACTTTATATCCAATTGAGAAGAAAAACTCAAAGATCAATTAAATGGCAAACCAAAACAAGTAGGTACCTACTCAGTGTTGAAAGGAGTTTAGTGCTATTGGCATTGACAGGGAGGCTCTATCTTTGGGGGTGTGTGTAAAAGTCAAAGTAACATTATAGTACTCTCTCAACCACTGGGTGCTTTTAACATCTACTCTTTGAAAGATTTTGAGCTTTATGGGGTACAGATTGGCTTTTTATTATAATGAAAACCCTTTCCAAAAAAGAATGAAATATTTTTTATACTATTATAGTATTAAAGCTATGAGGCAGTTTCACATATGCCCAGGGACAAGTTGCTTCAAAGTGGGAAAAAAGAAACAGGAGTGGATGAGAATATTTGTTGTCAACAAAGAGACAAGGATGATTTAGTAAAGAATACATAATAATGGGGTTCTGCTATGTACTTAGAACCTATGCTCCTCAAGATGACCCTTCTCACTGGCCATCATGGTCTCTTCCATACTCCCCCATATGTTTTCACCATCATGTTTTTACTCCTATGGCTACTTTCCCACCTTAAATCATGGTAGTTCACCATTTTTCCTTGGGGACTTTCTGTAAGAAACTTGAATGTGTCCATTTTTCCTTAATACTGCATCTTCCATTAGCAATTTCTGCTGCAATATATTACCCTTGAATACTTTATCGTTCTAGTTTATCAACATACCCTTGAATTACTTTAATCCTTCTAGTTTCTTTTCCCCAAACATACTGCGATTAGTGAAGGATAGAGAACAAGTCTACCTCATGGTATCCCCACAAAACTTGATTCAGTGCCAGTACACAAAGGAAACATATAAACTGATTGAATAGATGATAACTGAACAGAAATTGGCAAAACAAATGTTTGCCCCAAATTCCTTCAAGATTACTAAAACTGTAATATATCATACATAGTTATATCTTTACCAGAAATTCAAATTAAGATTTGTTAAACTCTGAGCCACCTTTTGGGCTTTTTCCTAAACCACTGAAATTTCCATAGGGATCTACAGCAAAACAGAAAACTCAACCTCCATGCCTCGTTTTCAATCAGTATGAGCACTATATGGCTTTGCTGGAGGAACCCTATTCCTTTTGGCTTTTTTATTTTATGTGGGGTTAATAATTTTAATATACATAGAAAGAATAGTTCAGCAAAGGGCAATGAAAAGGGTGGGAAAAGATGGCATTTTGATTATATGCCCAGAAGAGGAAACAAAGCAACAGAACATTTTTATTTCAATTGTTAATTCTCTGATAAGATTAAGAGATTTTTAAATTGGATAGTTTAAAAAAATACAAAAGAACTTTTCTAGAATACAAGCTATTATGTCTGTATGGTCTATAAGTGTCAATGATGAGTGTGTAAAGGTAAATAAGAGCATTACTGTACTTAACTTGTAAAATTGATTGTGAATTTCATTACTAAACCCTGACTCTCATATCTTATTACTATTTGTGCTCATTTTTTATTTTTTCTTTTTCCTTAACCTTTAGGCCATCTACCTCCCTTGCTAAATTTAAAATTACTTTTCTTAAAAGTCTCAATATTGTGAGGTGGAGGCCTATTATAAGCAAATGGAGAGGACAATCTAACAAAAGGAATGAGGTGCTTCAAGTTCATCGAGAAATACATGCAACGGCTCTTTGCAAAGTATCTATACAACACTGTACATGCATTTACCATAAACGCAATCATAATGTCTTAATAACTTCTTAGCTAATATTATTTTTAATTTGTTAGATATTTGAGTTATTTTCACAACCATTTTAAGAATGGGGAGTATTTCTAGATAGTGTGGTAAACACTGTTTTACAATCACCTTAGCTTCCCATAAAGGGTATTCAAAAGAGGTGGAAGGGATTAAGTATCTTAATACATACAGGATTAAAACGGCTTACATTTGAATTAAATGTAATACATGCATACACTACACACAGCTACAACGTGGAATGTGACGGATTTGAGATGGAAAGTGTCTAAAATGACATCAAATCCCTTCACTTCCTGTTTTGCCTCCATTCCTCTCTTGAATGTGCGTGGAAGACATGTTTCAGCATTTCACATCAGGGCACACACTACTTCCAAATCAATGCCATCTAGATGCCGTTAACCACCAAGTAATTTCCATCCAATATGTGATCCAAATTCTCTTTTCAAAACCCTTTCACTGTACAGTTCAACCTGTAGCCTTTTAATGTCAGTAAATTATTTCTTCCTCCAATAGGCATTTATGGCTTTGTAACATATATACACATACCCTCCTGTATAGACATAATTCTTTCAAACTTTTCCCATAAGTCAGCTTCTTTTCCCTAATCAATTGTGAAACTCTTCTTTGGACTCCTTCCAATCTGTCTACTTATTTTTGGTAGTCAGACAAACCAAACGGAAAAGGGCATTCTAGAATAGGTCTCATGAATGTCATTGAGAGTGGAACTGTCACCCTCTACTCCTTGACGAAATGCTCTAAATAGACTGCATTCAAAAATAACATTAGTCTTTTGGGTGTCACATCACACTAAAAATGTGCAGTCTTTTCCTGTTTTTAGTCTCCTGTCTCCAGATGTCTCCCCATTATTTCTGGGATATGTCCTCATCCGTTCAAAGATTAAGAGAGTATGATTTTTCAATGTTCCCCATAAGCATTACTAAGTTGTCCTCTTAAGTTTTAATTCCCCTCTCCTCCCCTCCCCTTCTCTTCCCTTCCCTTCTTGCTTGCTTGATAGGGTCTCACTCTGTCACCCAGACTGAAGTGCAGTGGCACGATTATAGCCGATTGCAGCCTCGAACTCCTGTATTCAAATGATCCTCCTGCCTCAGCCTTCTGAGTAGCTAGGACTACAGGTGTTTGCCACCACACTGAGCTAATTTTTGTTTTTAATATTTTGCAGAGACAGGGTCTTGCTGTGTTGCACAGGCTGGTCTTAAACTGCTGTGCTCAAGTAATCCTCTTGCCTCAGCCTCTGAAAGTGCTGGGATTACCAGTGTGAACCGCTGCACCTGGTGTAAATCGTGTTTTCTTTGACATAATTCCTTAATCTCTTTGTGATTTTTCTCAACACCTGTGTGCATGCACCTCAGAGCATTCCCCAGGGACTTTTCCACAAATGCACCTATTTCTTACTATCTCCATTGCTTACATATTTTTGCCAATAATTCAACATTTTTCTTTGATCTTTTGTGGTTTAGTTCAATGAGTATCTATCAGATTCCCACAATGGCATTTACTGTATGAAACGCTGGAGACATAGCAAAGAATACTTGATTCCCATAGGAGAAACAATCACACAAATATAATTTGAATATCACTTCAGTGCTTTGTGGGCATTCTCAGCATAGTTCCTCTTTGGCTTGCTTATAACCTAAAAAGCACCATACTTTTTTACCTTTATTGTCCCCAAACTGGCTTTATGACTGTCTTTGAATGACATAGTTAATGCATCTTTGTTTCTATGCCTGGAAACAAGCAATTAAGTCACCCAAACAAGGAGGTATTACAGCCTACAGCCTACAGCCTGGGTCAGCATTGCTAGGTGTGAGAACAGTGCACTGGTTTTAGGTAAGCAACTCTGCTTCCAGAACACTCTGGAGAAATAGAACCTTCCTCTAGGAACTCCAACCAGACTTGTGTGCAATTCCTATTTTATCATTTTCCTGTTTCAATTTGTCCATTTTCTGTTTCATCTTTTCTTGTTTCACATTTAAATTTAAAATTGTCCCCTCATTGTATTTTTTTAAAAGTTCTTTTTTGGAAAGACAGTTTCATAGAAAAGAAATAAAAACATTACAGGAGAGGAAACTTGAGTTTCTATCCAAGTCCTGGCATTCCTGTCCATCAGAGCATTATTATCAATGAGCCTTGTCTTTGCTTTGAAAACACCAGGGTGCAAATGTAGCTAAAAAAAAAAAAAAA
>NW_016819633.1:1108188-1118254 GCF_001698545.2 Rhinopithecus bieti | reverse complement strand
AAAAAAAAAAAAAAAATCACCCACCTCTTCATATCTCACTTTCTTTGTTTGAAAAATGGCAATAATAATAGTGTTTCTGTCGGAGTTTGTGGTGAAGATTAAAGGTGTGATAGAGAGCTTTGCTGAGCACCTGGCCCACATCAAATGTTCCATAAATGTCATCTGTTAGTATTTTGCTGCATTTACTCTTTTTGGTGATTGTTTCAGCTTGATTTGCTAGCATGAGAGTGGCACCTCTGAAAGGTAGGCAAAGCTCTTTTCACTGTCTTTCAAATACAAGTTTATTCACGTGTACCTATCAATCACCATGGGGAGCAAACTTCATATTAAAGTTTTCAGGGCTTCAGTGACCTTATTTACCAAGTGTGAATTTCCCAGTATCTTCTCTCTAGAGTCAGGAAAACAGTGAATAGCAGGTAGAGAGGTGCTGCTTTGGGCAGAGGAGCTCACTTTGAGCTACTTCCAGTGCTTTCTGCCCCCTCTCTGACCTCCTTTCCCCTACCACCTATGCTCCTTTGGCCCATTGCCCAAGCCTTCTCTCCTTTACCAGTTTTTTACTTCTATGTTCTCCTCAAACCTAGAGGCATAAATGCCAATAAACTTTGCATTTCAGAGTTGACATCAGCTGATAAATGTTATACTGCAGTTTTCTCTAACCTAGATTGAAAACCTCTAAATCAGAGACTGTGCTGTCACACACTGCCTGTCCTGCACCACGTAAATCATTGACAGATAAATCATGATAACGATACTGCCAACTAACCCCATGTAGCACTGCCTGGCCCTCCTTCTTTCGAACTGTGTCCATTTTGTCTCAATCAGCTTCTAATCCCATGCTAATATTTAAATGAAAATGAATTAATTTAAAAATTATAAACCTTGCAACATAGCCTACTTAATTCTAAAATAGAGGCATAATAGTTCTTATAGTTATATCTACAAGAACTAATTTCCAAAGAAATTATCCAGCATGTTTAGACCGGTTTGATAAAATTGTTGTCTTTTGTCATTCATGTTCTTATCACATCAAAGATAAATTTATACTTGGCATGGTCCACCCTTTCACGTATTCACTTATTCACCAAATGTTAATATTCACTGGATGTTAATAACTGGTATTAAGTCTCCTATCCTCTGGACTCTTGGATTTATTATCATAACTCCCTCTTCTGACTTGTGATGTCTTAATTTAAGCACTTCCCTACAGTCTACAAATAGCTTATGTTAGTTGGATTACACTATTGTCACATTTCCCATAACTTTTGAATATTCTATATTTTGATATTTAAGAAGCTATTGCCTCTGGCACCTTTTTTTTTTTTTTTTTTTTTTTTTTTTTAGTCAAAGCTAACTTACAGTTATTCAGGCATATTAGTATTTACCTGTCAGGTATTTTGACAGGTAAATATTTGTATGTAGTACTGTCATCCACAAACTATAACATATTAATAAAATATTTACCAGAGATGAATTTTTATACACCACCAAAATATTTACCTGACAACAATTTCATAGTTCAACAATTTCTTGGAGAATTGACTTTTACCTGGAAATTTTAGCCAATTAGCATGTTTGTAGAAATCATTTCTTATTCAGTTAACTTAATTATAGAGATATGTTCACTGCTGTGAGATAGAAGTGCATTAGCATTCAGTGATTAGCTGGTTGTTTGACTCTTTTTTAACAAACAAGAGAGAAGAAACAGCATATGATCTAAATATCTTGTTCTTTTGTAAAATACCAAATGATGACCTTGGAGAACAAGATCTCAAAATAAACTTCTAAGTAAGTTGTGTAAGCATTTGTTAAGGTCTTTCTGAAACCTTTCAGGAATGGAAGGAAAATAATTTTCACCAAAATTTATCAAAAGAAATAAAATTATTGGTATTTATTTTTTAAACTATTGTGAATGAAGAATATATTCAGCCAAGGAAACAAGTCCAGAGCTTGTCGTGGTCTTGTCACATGTAGGTATTTAAGAAACATCTTTCGTTTGAATATTGGGAGGATAGGAGTTCATACAGCAGAAAGTAAACACCTGGGGGAAATGGCAATATTAATAACAACTAATATTCATTTAATTAATTCTGTGCACCAGGGAAGTTAAGTGCTTCATATATATTATTCCATTTAATCCTTACCATGACTCTAAGAGGAGGTGATATCATTAACTCTAGTTTACAGATGAGGAAATGGGTTCACATGGATTTGTTAATTCCCAGAGCTAGAAAGTTGCAGAGCTGGAATTTTAGCCCAAGCACTCTTGACTCGGAAACCAGCACTCCCCACCACTCTGTTTTCTTTCTCTCAAGACCACCAAGAATCTATCTAGCAGATGGAGGAAATGTAAGGCAGAATTCGGTCAAGAGGTTTCGTAATAGGTACAAAATATTTGTGGCAAAAATGAAGACTGGTATTTGCCAACCAAGTTCTCAAGTTCTCAAAGTCTTTTACAGTTATTTTCATCTTAATTTTGAGGCCAGAATATATCTCAATCCAAATGTTCAAATGAACAGTCTCAAGGGGAAAAGAGGAATTACATGCCTGACAGCAACTGCCACAAGTTGTGTGTAAATAGTTTAGGTGAATCAACAGCTACAATTGGGGAAAAAATACATGACATATTCTAAAGCAATTATTTAGAAATGAAAATGTTAAGTAGAGTCAAAATTCATTCCTAATTTAAGCCATTGTAGGTGGCTACAAAAGTTATCTACAGCTACTTTCTAAACCACTCTGCAAATAAAATGAAAATAGTGAACCTTGAGGTTCACTGAAAACTTGGGCTGAAAAAGGTACAAAATACAGACACCAATCTCCTTCCAGTGGCTTCTATTTAAGTCAAACTTGCTAAGGAATTTTGAGTCCTATTATCAACAAGATGAAGTCTTTTACAAAACTATGATCTGAATAATTAGAGGACATCAGGTAAAAATCTCATGTCCGTCTTAAACTTTGGATGAATAACATTAGGTACACGTCTGTTGCTGATTGCCTCTAACCTGTAATCCATGGGTACACTGAGACCTGACGTTAGGACAATGTCCAGGAAAGTGCTATCCTGTGCAGAGAGCAAACCCGATCTTGATGATGCTCCCTTGGCAGAAGCTAGGGGCAGATCCTGCTCACTTCCACACTGACTCTGAATGTCTGGCTCCAATTGTGTTGGCAACGTGGACATAAAGAACTCTGTGTAAGCTGGAAAGCGTGCTGGAAACTAACCAAGGTTTAGCCAAGAGTGAAAGTATTTTTATCCTAGCCTTATGATGCAAATAACTCTCCTTAATAGTGCAGACTTAGAATTAGGCTGCCAATCTAAAGAGTCTTTCATTTAGTTTTAATGATGCATCCCATTTTCTTCTGCAGCTTAAGCTACTTGACATAATTTTCTAAATTCCATGACCTACAGTACCAGCATTATACTCGGTAGTTTTTGGATGCTCAATAAATTATGTGCTATTATCAATATTCTAGAAGTTTGATACTGTGTTCCACATGGTGACATATTTTTTTTCCTGGAGTGTGGGGGAAATCTGGAGCAGTAATTACATGCAGTATTGTAATACTCTGATAATAGTCATACAAATCAAAAACTATTCTGCCAAATTTTTCTGTTTTGGCCTATGTAGAATTCTAATTATGACAAACTTTTTAATCTCTGGAGGGACAATATGTGTATGTGTCTCTGCATATATAAAGAGTCCAGAGAGCCAAAGTCCTTGAAATATTTAACATCTGTTCAGAAAACATTTCAAGGGTATTTAAGTTTAAAGTTACCAATATTATTTCATATGTACTATAAAAGTTTCAGACTTAACATTTGCTTAACAATTTTGAGCTGACCATCAGCTGTCTGTCAATATAAGACCAGTCTACTAGCAATTCCTACCAAGGACAATAATATTATCAAAGAAAGTGAAGGAGAATGTGGCTAGGCAGTCGGTGTCCAGGAAGAAGTGTGATAAGGGCATTTAATGGAAAGCCATGGGAGGACAGAGAGGGGAGAAGCTGTAATTGGTAGAGAAAATGGAAAGTAGTGATGCACTTGAGAACAGAAATACAGTGGGTAGTAGAGATTTGTATCAGAAATACAGAATGGAGGTGGAGGTGGATAGGAGAGCCTTGTTATTTTACATATTCGGAGATGGATTCACAAAGAGAGTAGTGACTGCCTTTGTAATGTAAGCTATTTCTCTTACTGCAACAAGGAAACCTCTATGTCTCCATTTCCTTTGCACCTGACCTGCCACTTCCATTGTCTTCCACGTAATGTCACCTTCATCTCTAGACCTTGTCTGTGTCTGGCAAAGGCTGAAAGGCACTCGTCCTGGACTCCTGCAAATATGTCATCTAATGAAGACATCTATTAATATGGGCACATTACAGCTCGCCATCTGGCTCTGCCTCTTGGACCCCTCTCCTCTCTATAGATCTGCACACACAGAGCACGCTGTGCCTAATCAATTATTTATCCATTTCCCTCACTGCCGCTAACAGACTAAGCCTCTGCTTTCTGCTGCAAGGCTGCTGAGGGCTGATGGCATTCATTTCAAGCCTAAGAACATATTTTTTCTATCAAAACGAAACATAAAGTCCTTGTATTTCCCTTGTTCTGTCCTTGTCTCTGTTCCTCTTCTTGCTTATATCATGGAAGGTGGAATAGTACAGTATTCCATAGTACAGGTTCTGAAAACAGACCCTCTGGG
Organism: Rhinopithecus bieti; assembly: GCF_001698545.2. NCBI lineage: Eukaryota > Metazoa > Chordata > Mammalia > Primates > Cercopithecidae > Rhinopithecus > Rhinopithecus bieti. The sequence continues at coordinate 1,113,548 of NW_016819633.1, read as the reverse complement.
TTTTAACCCCAACTTTTCCTCCAACTTGTGATCCTAGCAAATTGGTTAACTTGTTTTCCGTTTTGTTTTGTTTTGTTTTTTGTTTTGGTTTCCTTACCTCTGAAATCTGGATAATAGGATCCATTACTATTATAATGGGCTCGTTTTGAGTGTTAAATAAATAGCTACATATATAAGGTGCTTACACTCAGACCTGGCCCAGAGTATGCACTAAGATATTCTTTTTTTGTTATTATTTTTCCTTTTTACCTGCCTAAACACAATTCTCTGCTCATTCATCTTCATGTTCATCTCCACTTCTCTGAGTTTCTATAACAAAAATAGCCTCCATCTCCTTCATATTATTCTTTCCACACTTTTCAGCCTTTCTCTTTTAGACAGTAATAATATGTTTTTTCTCTAATTTGCTCTTATTTCTTTCTCTATTTTCCTTTTCAACTTTACTCTTTCTTGCTCACTCTTGTCTTAACTCTCTGATATTTTTCCTTTCTATCTCGTTTTATCACTTCAAACATTTCTTCAGGCACAAACCAAGGATGAGCTAATTTACCACAGTGAATGTAATTTTCTTAATATCCTGTAGTGTCAAGGTTTTTGGAAAAATATAAGGACTTGGCCTGGCGTGGTGGCTCATACCTGTAATCCCAGCACTTTGGGAGGCTGAGGCGGGTGGATCATGAGGTCAGGAGTTCAAGACCAGTCTGGCCAACATAATGAAACCTTGTCGCTACTAAAAATAGAAAAAATTAGCCAGGCATGGTGGTAGGTGCCTGTAGTCACAGCTACTTGGGAGGCTGAGGCAGGAGTATTGCTTGAACCCGGGAGGCAGAGGTTGCAGTGAGCCAAGATTATGCAACTGCACTCCAGCCTGGGTGACAGAGTGACAAAGAAAGAAAGAAAGAAAGAAAGAAAGAGAGAGAGAGAGAGAGAGAGAGAAGGAAGGAAGGAAGGAAGGAAGGAAGGAAGGAAGGAAGGAAGGAAGGAAGGAAGGAAGGAAGGAAAGAAAGAAAGAAAGAAAGAAAGAAAGAAAGAAAGAAAGAAAGAAAGAAGAGAGAGAGGGGAGAAAGAAAGAGAGAGAGAAAAAAAGAAAAATATAAAGGCTTAGTTATCTTTTTAGTTTATTAGAAAGCATTCACTATTCCATTCTGAAATCAAGCTGAGATTTAGGGTTGGCTTCTGGTTGCTTTCCACTTGTGTCATTATGAAGCAGTCTCCTTATGAAAACCCCACACTAACAGTGAGACAAGGATTCTTCCCTTCCTGCTGCAGGCTTATCTTCCTCTCTTTTTCCCTTCCCAGCTGCAATTTTATAAGAGATACCCTTTTTTAGTGAAATATATAGAATATCTGTTTTAATGTCAAATGTCTTATTCACCACATTAAAAAATATTGGCCAAGTTACACCACAGAAATCAAATTATTTTAACTTGGTGTTTCTCTGGACCTCTCAAGGACCACTTGCCCAATTCATTTATCTGACTGGAAAGGAAAAGCAGAATACTTGAACTCAGCTTTTTGAATGGTAGCCTGGCCCTGGCCTACATTTATTCATGTGAGAGTTATGCAATTTCTTTTTTTTTGGAAAAGTTCCTCCAGCAAATGACTTTACAGTTCATTTATACATTTGCTTAATTTGTCATTCATTTATTCATTCTAATATGTATTGAGATTCTCCTTGAGCATGGAGGAAGAAGTGCCAAAAACAGGTATACCTCTCTCCCTGGCTCCTTCACTCAGCCTACATGGATAAGCTTGATTTTAAGAGACACCAAACATCAGGGGCAATATTCTCAACCTGGCAGAATAACTACTCTGCAGGGAAGAGAGTGAGGAAGCCAAGATGCAAATCTGCTGAGTCCTGTTCCTAAGGGCATGTTGCCCTATCTGTGGTTAATGAAGACTGGGGTATGGGCCTGTGATTAAGTGAATGGCTGGCTGTATGTGTTTTTGCAAAATGACGAGATGAGGGAAAATGAATATTTATGCCATCTTTGATTCTTCTAAATTTTCCACCAAACTGCTTGCCTGTGTTTTAATATTATCATTAATAATACAAATTAGAATAATGTAATTAAATGCCCTTGGGCATCACCTGAGCATTTCTGTACAACCGTGATGCCCTGGGGCTCCCTGATCCTAACGGTCTCATGGCTGGCTAGCACTTTATGAACATACCCAGCTTGGCTCTTTTATTTCTTGCCTGAAGCCACATTTGTGCTACAGTATTTGTTTGTTTTTTGGCTCTGGCTTCAATTAGATTTACATTTTACTGTACTGTAAAAATCTCATTTGATGATCCATATCCATATTCTATAAAACTTGGTTTCGAGGCAAGAGGAGCCCTTCACCCAAGGCACACAAGGCAAAATCCAGGGCAGAGGATTTTGACTTTTCTGTGCCTGATGAGTCCCTCAGTGTTATTAATGTTTCCATGCATTAGAAGTGCTACAGCCATATTATATATTACAAAATCACGGAAGGTGATTTGACTAGAGGATAAAAATGAAATTCACTTCACACACTAACACCGCATGCTTTACAAATCTACTCTTCCTAGACTCAGAAAGCAAGACTGAATTCTTTACATCCTCAGGGAAAACATAGGGGAAAATTAATTAAGAAAAAAATTAAAGGTCTGCGCTGGTAGGGCAGATCAAACCTTCAGAGAAAGCTTGAGAACTAGTTTATAAGAAATGGAAGTATTACTAAGACTGAAAAAACAGAGTAAAAACTGAAATATATGAGAGACAAATCATAAAATGCATAGTATTTAAAAGGCTGAAAAATACATCCAATCCAAAGTGATTGTGGAATACCATTTTGAAAATTCTGCAGTGCAGTCTGACAAACAGATACTGAAGTTAGAGAATCCTTTCTAACTTTCCCTACCCTCCTTCCTCACCCTTCAGGGGTGACTTTCCAGGCTCAAGGTTACTTACGCCCTCCTCTCTTTCTTCTACTTTCTTTGCCCTCCCTGTACAATAATCTAGAGACTGAGACTAATGCTCTGTGTGACTTTCCTTGGCCAGGAGAGCAGGGACTGCAGAATGATGACTGCTTTTGGCAGAGGCCCAGAGTGGAAAATTTATTTACTGCCTTGTCGATGTCTAGTGAGATGGGCTGCTGCCTTTCCACATCTATTACAAAGTGCTCATATGCTAGAGCAGAAACTTATAAAGGGCTTTTTCTTTGTTAGCCTAGATGAAAATCTTAAAAGGCACAGGCAAGGAGTCATCACGTAGGGTCAATTTGGGGATGCGCCAGTCGGGGAAATGGCAATGGAAAGAAACCCACCACACCCTTGTTCTTCAGGGTGTCCTGGATTTCAACTTTCGTTTAACGATGAAACCAAAATTAAAAATACATATTTGCCTGTATGGTATTTTAAAGCAAAATAAACATTTGAATAACAGCTTCTATTTCAGCTCTGGTGAAGTAACACTGCAAAATAATATTTATTTAGCAGTTTTCAAAAGACTTTCACCTTCAACCCTAGTTTTTTAAAGCTAATGAGAGTTTGTGATTCATCAAGAACTTTAAAAATTAAGGATCATTACTTTTACTAATTTAAATTCAAATTACCTACGATACTCAATTAATCAATCTTTAAACAATATTAAAACAGTCAAGACTTGTCACTCTCTTGTCTCTGATGGAAGATGATTTAGATTGCAGTCAAACTAATGAACAACACTGAAGGAAGATAACTTAATGTATTCTACTAGCATTGTTCACTTGGTCTTGTTTTTGCCCCTTTATTTTCAATGAAGCAAAGACATATGCCTGTGCTGAAATGGCTGTTGCTATCTTACTCTCCCGTCTGGCTGTCACATGGCTAATTGTCCTAAAACAGCTGGATGAAGCAATAGCATCTTTAATGGCTCAGCTTAAATATGGTCAGGCAGAATGAGTGCAACTATGTGCCCTGTCCCCACACAGCAAAATATCTTCCAAGAAATGTGTTTCTCATAAATTGATAGCCCTTAAATCTTTTTTTCAAATCAATGTATGTGCTTTTTATATTCCTATGTAACAGTTTTAGATTCTTTCAGAGCTGTCTTATAACCTGCCTTTCCAGAAAAAAATATTGTTTTAGTCAGGATTCTGTGGATTCTACTTAGTGGCCAGAACTAGGACCATGATAAACGTTATAATAATATTTATCTAGAATTTTATAATCTCCAAATTCAGCTAGTCTTTTTATCATCTTCCTGGAAAAGGCTAATAGATGTTTATGAGACATCAACTTCCAAATGTTGAGAGGGGCAATTAGTGAATAAATGGTAATGTCTGTTTATTGGTTAGGAAGAATATTCTTATAATCAGAGATTCCTAACTCCAGTCATTCTTAGCAAAGACTGCGAAGTCTATAAGGCTCAATGTATAAGATGCTCATTTTCTATAGTGGGTGTGGGCAGTACAGATTAGCTCTTCTCTGAGAGGCAAGCAGCTTACTGTCTAAATCAAGACTTAGCGCTGTACAGGCTGTGATTTCTAGATTCTAAAACTGCCTTGGTTAATTATATTCATATAAATGTTCAATCCCCTTTTACAGTCTTCCTAAATTATCTGCTTCATATTGTCCAGCATCAGTGATTTTCATAGGTTAATTATTCCCTACATAAAAGAGCACGAGCTTTGTCCAGTCAAAATATGTTACCTTGTCGTTTGATAAACTTTCCTCCTCTGGTTCAAAGAAACAGAATAAGGTCAGGAGTCACCAGTCACTTAACAACAATATCCCAAACTCATGGAGCGCCACGTGTCCACTAGCTCCACACATCCATAAACACAGAGGGCTTTCTGATTGGGGAGACATAAATGGAGGGGCAGAACAGTCACCAATTTGCTTCTACCCTGTGTCCCTCCATGTATTTGACCTCAGTACCTCCCTATAATGTGTGAGGTAACCCAGAAAAATACGTTTCATTTGGCTGAAGAATCAGAATAGGAGAGAAGGTCAGGAGTGGGAAAATGACAGGTTTTACATTTAGATAAGGACAGGCCTTTTCCATCTTGCAGATCCCTATGGTAAAATATCTTCTTATACTGTTTCCTTTTCTCCAGCCCTACATGGATACCTAGAAGTGGAGGAACTCTCTGGTTTTAAACATTTCATCTGTAAATGTGGTCCCTGAGTTCACAAGATATCTATTTATTTTATTCACTTGCAAAGACCCCCTCTAAAACCAATTCCCAGGGGCACAGAATACCCGTTTTACATATTTTATCTTCTATTTTTTGTTAATTCTCTAATGTTCATTTATTGCTCTAATTTTAAAAGCTCCTTGAAGTTATAAATGAATAATTGTTTTTTTTTTTTTTTTTTTTTTTTTTTTTTTTTTTTTTTTTTTTTTTTT
>NW_016819633.1:1084895-1107946 GCF_001698545.2 Rhinopithecus bieti | reverse complement strand
TTTTTTTTTTTTTTGAGAAATAGGTGCTTAATAAATAACTGTGGAAATAAACTGCCAGGTCAAGTCTCCCTAAACGTGACACTCACAACAAACATATTTAACCACATGTTTGTTATTGTCACTTGATTGACTCATAGACATATTAAATTAAAATGTCTAAAATGGAACTCTTGATTTCATTCCCAAACTAGTCTCCTACTCAAATCTTACTGCCTCAGAAGACGGCATCACCACACACTGAATTACTTAAGCTAGGAAACTTGGAGATACCCTGTTTACTTCCATTTTTCTCTCTTACCACATCCTATTTATCAGTAATTGCTTTTGGTGTTAGCTCTAATACATTATATTGAATCTGTCTACATCTTTTAATTCTGAATGCTGCCTACATAGTCTGAAAACGTATGATCTCACCTAGACACCTGGAGTAGCTCCTGCATGATTTTTACTCTTCTATCTTATATTCACTGACTCCCCTATACCAATATCATCTCCACATACTTAAGCTGGTGGCCTCTGCTCTCCTAGACCTCACATTTAATGTGGAAGAAAGAAAAATTTTAGAGACAAGCAATTATAATATTTACAATTTGTAGTTAAATGCTATAAAGAAAACAAACAGGGTACTCTAGAAAATGGGAGAAGTACTTCGATTCTTTTCATCCTTTAAATCTCAGTTTAGTTACCTTCTCATCTTTTAAGTCTCAGTAAAAGTTACTTTCTCAAGAAGAACTTCCTTAAATGGTCGATCTTAAAGTCTATTATCATTGTCTTAGTACATAGTGCATATTGGTTATCGTTGGATGATGAATCTTACTTTTGCTTTTGCTTTTTAATTTTCTCTCTCTAGTAGGTAAAATTTTATTCTTCACTCTAGGTACTACAAATGTCAATCTTTTAATAAAACTTTCAAATAAAGAACCTGTGTGTGTTTGTGTGTGTGTGTGTGTGTGTGTGTGTGTGTTCTGTTAAGCTAAAATCAACTTGAGTTTAAATGTAGTTTTTTTGTAGCCTGATTTACTCATTCTTTTTACTTTCTGCCTCAGGGATCAGATTCTATATTGGTTTATTTTCAATGACCAAAAATTTAGAGAACGTTGTCAGATGGAATAGCTGAAATGTCAGTTACAATAGAGCACGGGTATTAGTTTAAAAATTTGTGTTTTGGCTCATATTGTAGGTAGTTTAAAAATAAATATATCATTTGAAGTTTAGGATATATATGTGGGTTTATATTTTGTTTCTGTATTTTAGGATTGGCAATCACCATATGAATGGCTTGACAGGCCCATTTCTTTTAGTTCAAAATGTATATTCCTTGTGAATTACAAACTCCTTTGCTATTATTCACTATATTTTCAGGTATCTCATGTTATCTGTCTATATTGAAAAAACTGAAAAGAATTAAACTATTCTATCTAATGATACTTCTTTAAATTCGCATAGTGTTTTAAATTAGATGACATAAATATAAATGTAGACACAGAGATAGAGAATTTTTTTTTTCATTGGCCGTCAAATCAAGGACATGTCTTCTTCCAACATCATCTTTTCTTTTTTCCTCCTGTTTCAAATGACTCCTCCGAGGGAGTTATTTCAATGAATCATTCCATAGAACACAGCAAACTGAAACTCTACCCGTGTCCTTTGATGGTCTCTTCTGGCCTAGGAATCTGGAGACAGAAGCTCATACCACTTTATATAGTTCCAATATTGACTCCCCTGAGATTAAAGGCATATCTGTCACACTCTTCTAGAATATTAGAAAATTCTGTTTATTTCAAACTCTGTCACAGCTGAGGGGGTGAAAGTATCACTCAACATGTCAGCATAAAGTTATGTTATACCCCATCAACATACCTCCGATCAATAAGGACATTTGGGTAAATACTTGCCACATTTTGTATACTGTGCTATGCAAACATGAAGAAATTTTGAAATAAGTTTGTGAATTAGTTTTCTCAGCAGTCAAAAAGCTATCAGGTCCCTCTACTGCAGTGGGATTCATCAGAATAAAATATTTAAACAATAAAGAAATATAGAAAAATATATTATTAAATGTCTAATCTTAGAAATAAAATTTTCCTGATAATGTGGAATAAAACCAAAACTAAAATTCTATAAAATACACTCATACTCATAAAAAACACATAATACATAAAGATTAAATAATATGATAGAAATATTAACTAAATGTAAATATATATTTATGCTTGCCTATGTGCACAGGATAAAAAGACAATAGAAACGTAGGAAAGTATTAACATTATGTCAGGATGATCAAATTAAGATTTTTAATTTCTACATACTTTTCTGTATTTGCTAGTATTTATAGATTGAGCATCAAGTATAAGCTTCTTAAAGTGTTAAATGACAAGAACCAATAAATTTTGATAAATCATAGCTAGTAGTTTAAGATCAAATATATAATTTGGCTGTATCAATAATTTGATTATAGACCTGGACTAAAACCATGAAACCTCACTCACCCCTTCACCTTTCTCAGAGTTAGTGTATATGGGTGTCATTATTTCCTTCTTTTTCTTACTTTTTTTAAATCACTGAGGTGATAACAATATATTACACTTAGGAAGCAATTCACAAAGAACTTCCATATAGGATCATCATTCATCATTTCTAACGATTCTCCACCACTAAGTTGAAATGTCATCCCCATTTCACAGATGAGGACTTGCCTAGGATTACCCAGCCAAGGCTCTAACCGCATCTTAGAATAAGCATTATTGACCTGAGACTGCCTGTATCTAACGGGCATGTTTTTATTCATCTGCCCTGTATGCTTGCTGAAATCAATCAATATAAATTAATAAATATATGTATCAAATATTTATTGATTGAGACACTGTGAGAGAATGCAAATGCCTATTCCTTTAATATACTGTATTTTCCTAGTCTTCAGTTCCATGGCCATTCTGCAGGATAGAATATTAAAATAATAAAAATTTTTCAGAGAATATCTCTGGCTTTTCACCAAATGATTAATTTAAAGGGGAAAACAGTATAGCAGGATCCTACCAAGGGGACAGGGAATTGTTTCCGTGAATGTGCTCAGAACGATTCCTGGCCTTACCACAATTCTTTTAGTAACTGCAATGGTATAGACTTCTGTTTAAATATGTTAAAGTAATTGACATTATAGATTTCATCCAAGAGCCATATTTGACTGGAAATCACTAGGGGTTATCAGAAAATAGATTAAACCAGTTAGTTAACTAATTTATAAACAAGACTTTGGGAACTGCCTAATCTTACTCACAGGGAAGGTAGGCTGAAGAAGCACAATTCTAGCCCATTATTTTCCCCATGAAACAAAATACAATACTGGTTTTCAATTATTAAGAACTTCTCTGATTTTACAGCAAAGAAGTAGATTTGTGTTACTTTATGGAAGGGAATCTGCTGTGTTGTTTTTATACTTGTGGAGGCTTCTTCACACATTAGCACAGACATGGCACAGAGCACTGTCTGGGGATTGCAACTGTTGTTTGAACCAAAAACATCTACCTTTGCAGAGATCTCTTGGGCCATAAGCTGGTAACTCTGTGGCCTTCCTGGGAAACCCTTTTTTGGTGAATTTCCATTGCCACAGGAAAGGCATAGAAATTCAAATTTCTTTCATTAAGCATAAGCCTGAAATAACATAAAATAGAAGCTCCACTCTTCTTTTTATTAAGGAAACATAGGTACTGAGTTTTCAAAGAAGGAAGTCAAGTAAATTCATGGTTCTCTACTTTTCAGCCTTGTCTAATAGGGGCCACATAGATTTAATCTTTAAGTTCTTATTTTTTATTATCCTAACATTCTGGACATTTGTAAACCCTGTTGTTATTTTTTGTATGTGTGCCTTGACTAAGGTTGTTAGATTTACCAAGTAAGAATGCAAGACCCCCAGTTAAATTTGACTCCCAGATAATTTTTTTTTTTTTTTTTTTTTAGTTTTTCCTCTTCTCTTCTTTTAAAGTTCCAATTCATTCTGCAAGACTCTGAAGAGCTATAGCCATCATCTCTGCAGACTTCCTTTGGCCAGCCTAAATCTATTTACGTTCATTACCATAATCCACTGTCTGAGGCCTCATCAGTGTGAAGAGGGTAACATCTGGAAGCAAGAAACATCCAAAAGCTATGAGAGAAAGAAGGCGCCTAAACATTGGCTGCACTGGCAGCTATGGTTTCTGAGCTAAAGCCTCAGACATAGATTCAAAGGGTCTCTAAAAGGACTATTAGGGGCCACAGGGGGGAACCCATGTGCTGCTTTATTTCACCTGCATTGCAGCTACACAAAATCTACCCTGAATGGGATACAAGGTGCTCTAATTTTTGATTCATTCAAAATTGTGGAATTAATGGAATTTCCCTTTTCTGTCTTACAAACTCCTCCATACAAGTGATTTGCAACTATGGCTGAACACTGGAACCTCCTGGATGGGAATTGCCTAAAAATGCAATACTAGGTCCTACTATCTATCCTGTTGTGATCGTTCTGGGTTGGGGTTCATTCATCTGTGTTTTAAAAAGCTCCCTAAATGTTTCCAGTATGCGGCCACAGTGGAGAGCTACTGCCAGCCAAATTTGCTTTTCAGTTTTCAGCATCTTGTTTAGAGATGTCTATATTCCTTCCCAAAACTCCATAATGAGTATTTTTACAAAGGCAGCAATGATGTCAATAATAACAGCACAACAGGTGCCTCATGGGCTATCGCCCACTAAAGTGAGGCAAGAGTACTGTATTTCCTTAGAAATCATCCTTTCAGTGGCCTGGTCTGAGAAAATCCCACAATGAATAGCCAGGGATACGGCAGATTACATTTATTGGTGCTTAACAGTAGAGTACCACAGGAAATATCTGATTAACCTGTTAATTTCCGTCTGTAAGTATTTCTACTATTTGTAATATCTTCAAGTTTTCTATAATGTATAAAAGAAGGATTCACTAAAAGGTTAGGAAGGGAGGGAGAAGAAAGAGGGAAGAAAAAAAAGCACAGCAAAGGAGAAATGGGCAGCAAGAAGAGAGGTACAAGAAAGGCGTAAGAAGAAACAAAAAAGAGGAAAGGAGGGAGAAAGAATGTGAAAAAAGATATTAAGAAGAAATGTGGCATTTTCTCCCTTTTATGTATTCATAGCTGGCTTTCTAGGGCATGCTTCTGATTCCCAACAAATAAAAGAAAAGCCAGTTGTAAAACAGTAAAGTGTCTCTACCTCAGTGGACAAAATTGATCTCTTTTCTACTCCTTTCCCGTACTTTTTAAAAGAGTTATAGAGAAAAACTGGTGTTTAGTGTCACTACGGTGACTTCCTGAAGGTCTTCAGCATGATTTCCGGTTCAACAGAATGTCTATCCACTAGACATGTGCTAGCTCTGTCAAACACCTCATTTCAAGCTTGGTAAACGATGTAACACATTATTCAGGATTTTTTTTTAAACCAGTAAGTTTTTATGTCCCTTGTCGAAATTTTAACATCCCTTCCAAAGGCAGAGAGGAAAAAATAGAACAATTTATACCTTAACATAAAAAGATATAATGGCTATTGAAAATAATACGTTAGAAAAATAAACATTTAAATAATTACATTAACAAAGCACAATTAGAGCTCGGTTGGTCTCAACCCTCCCCTATAGGTTCATAAGCCCACAGATGAGGCTCTGAATTAAGAACCAGATGTGGCAAGATTATCTAATATGATTATGTAATATAACTAATTATGTTTTTTTTTTTTTTTTTCCAACTTGGCCTGGAAATGGGTCAATGACCAAGGTTTTGAGTCAGATGTCATTTTGTCTTTTTATTAATTATATTTTTGGGAATTCTTTCAATATATTATGACTTGCAAAATAGAAAGGGAAACCATTACAAAACCTGGGGCTTGGAAACTCAAAAAACAAGGTTGAGAGAATCTGTTTCCTATTGAGGAACAATAACTGGCAGAGTGGAGAGGGAGATAGAAGGGCCCATCAGTGAGTTTCAAGGATGATAAAATGTACTAAGTAACTAAATTTAATTGTTGCTTAAGAAAATAACTACGAGCAAATTACCACTTGCTCATTATAAATAAAGAACAGCTGCCTGTATATAAACACTTACACAGACTAATATACACAGACCAACTGGAAGCATTTGGAGAAATATATTTTAAAAACCGAGAAAGACTCAATAGCTCAGAAAAACGCAGACCTAAACTCTACTCTTAGGTGCAAGTAAGTGTTCTTGCTGGTTCTTCATTTAAAAGTAAACAGCAGGTTACAGCTTTAATAGTAGTTCAATGTATATAAATATATATTATAAAATGCACAACACTTTTTACAGAGAGTGTGAATTCAGCCATTTTAAACAAAGTCTTTTGTTGCTTTTATAAAGCCTTAAGTTACAATACCCTTCCACTTACACATTAAACACACACACACACACACACACACACACACACACACACAGAGAGAGAGAGAGAGAGAGAGCACAGCACAGCACACAGACTTCTAGGATGGGAAGAGACTGTCCTGTTACAGTCAAGATTTAAGTGTCTTGAATAGACAGTAACAGAGAAGAAGCTGCCTTAACAGAATTCTATTTCAACAAGGCTTACTTCTGTCTGGGTATGCTACATGTTACCTTAGCTCATTTGTAAAATATTCTCTACCTGGGGTCAGGCTGTATTAAAATAGACCAGCATTTCTTGATATAACTAGAACCTAGCAAACTCTGAAATTTTTTAAGAATACTTCAAATGTCACAAAACTTTTTGAAAAATATGTTTCTGCCAATTTCAGAAAAAAAAAATTAGTTTGTCTTTGGTTTAATATAAAAACCAGTTAAAACTTACAGATATAAGTTGAGTGTTAACAATAAGGTATTCCGGTAGCTCAAACTGCAAGTTAAAAGAAAAATTCAGGCAGCACAAAATGTAACAATGGAAAACCAAACCAAAAATTTACACAATTTATGTGAATCCATGCTCTGAGGATTTCCCCCATCTGCAGACTTGGAGCATGTCCTTCAAGACTTATGATGTAATAAGAATAAAGCAGGAAGAGTAAGAATAAAAATTGTGCTGGAAAGAAATCTATGATCAATGAATTTCAGGTTTTCTGGAGAGTTCTGATTGAATGACTGCACTATATTATTAGAGTAGTTTATTATATAATTCAAGGCTATGTAATTATATAATTTCCAAATTCGCTATCACCAATAAAAATGCAACAATGATGAAAATGGAAAGGAATTAATTGCTATAAATTCAAATGAGTGGTTCTTACTGTTCAGTGCATTCTTTCATATGCAATGGTCAAGGAGGTCATGTCTAGAGAGAATTTTGAAGTAGAACACATTATTTTACAACTAGTCACTGATGTTATAGCTATAACTAGTGATGGTGGACCTATAGTATCATTACTCTTCTCAAGGGATTAAAATAATGAAAGTTGATATTTTACTGAGGATCATTTCACAGGCAACAATGTCTACTATTTACTGTCACTTAATGGTAGAAAAGTAGTTGCTGGACTTAATCTATTTCTCTGTAAAATGGTAATTGACAGAAAGAAACCTTGGCAGTGGTGGCAACTAATTATTAATAAGACCATGGAAAACTGAAACAGCAACCCAACTTCAGTAACTGCTAGAGAGAGATAAATTCTTTTCTCCAATCTACAATCTGACTTTATGACAGTAACTTCATTGAAAATATTTCTGCAGGTCTCCAAACACACACACACACACACACACACACACACACACACACACACACACACCCCTTGGTACTTTATTCACAGGTGATAGCAGCATGAACTTTGGATAGGAAAATTACAAGCAGATAGAGATGAACTATAGAAGATTTCACACTGTAGTAAGTGTCAAAAGAGTTTTAATTCAGGTGGGTGCATAGTAATTAATACACTTAGAGAAAAGTAATTCAAGCTCCTTCTGAAAGACTAAAGCCATGTTATCACTCAGGAAAAGGAACAATAAATGTTGCAGATTATTGTCTACAGTGATCGGCCCAATGTGTTTTTAACTGAAGTAACAAGATCCAATAAAATAATTATTTGCATTTTTTGCTGTTCAAACCATTGGTTGTTACACCTATAGGGCTATACATGACTTCGATCACCAAAACACAAAACAGACAAGGGAAATGAAAGATAGGAGATGAGATAATATAAATGTACAAGAACATGGAAAGATAGTGAGCCTTGCATGCCAACCACCAGTTATCATCTCTCTGCAAAGGCCTTTACTTCAAGAGAACAGATTGAAGAGTTAGGTAGGAAGACACCCCCTGACAAATCAACTCTGGCAATCACCAGAAGCGATCTATTGCAGGCTTTCAGCCCTGATGTCATGGCTCTTATGGACCTATACAGGAGACTATTTATAAAACTAAGGATCTGTGTAGGTATGAAGAGACACAAGTGAAATTAATAAAAAAGAAAGATAACTAGGAAAAATGCAGAAATAGTTACTAAATCTTCAACATAGGTATCATAAAAGTTACCACTTTGGGCTAACATTTTTTAAAAGTTCTCATTTTTTCAATAAGTGAAATATTTGCAATTGTAGCCTTTTAGATATAACAGAACATCAGATATTACTAGTTCAATATCTTGTTTACAGATAAGAGTGATGGGTGGTTACAAAAAAAAAAATGCTGCAACTTGAACCAAACTTCTAATTCTTGTTCTAGTGATTTTTCTAACAATTCACGTTGCCTCTTTTATCCCAAATACGTCATCAAGAGATAAAACAAAAGTAGGTATGGAAATATCTCAAATGAATATATAGATGATAGATCTTAAATATGTTTCTTAGAAAAGTAGGCTGTGGAAGTTGGTAAAAATCTACTATTTTTAGGTAAAGGATAACTGTCATGTATCATAAACCACATTTATACATTGCACTGATATCAGACTATTAGACTTGGTATGTCATAAATCTGACATATTGCTTTCAAATCTTTCACCATAATTTCCTTTCTAACAATTTCTCATCCTTCCTTTCGTTGGAGTCTTATCTCACTGAGCAGTCCACTCCAGATATTGACAGTCACGTTTTACATTTTTAGTGTTTCTATGTGTTGGCTTCCAATCAATGAGATAAATTATGCTGCTATTTATGTATAGTTAGAATGACTTAATTGCCCTATTAAAGATCAATATTTTTATCTTTTTATTTTAAGCTACCAATTTACAAGAATATTTGTAAGTGGCTGCCACTGTCTTAAATTTTAGAATAATGAACAGTGATTTTTCCAGATCTAAATATTTGATAGATACCCAAAAATGCACACTTCTGAACTTATGTGGGAGATAAGGGAAAGAAGTTTTTGAGCACAATATGAAAAGATAAATTACAACAAAATAGAGTCCATGAAGACTGGAGATATGTCACAGTGCACAACTGCAGCATTCAATATTCAGTTGTTCTAATTAACCCTGAAGGTCTCAGAACCTACTATCATCCTGCTGTTAACATAGGTTTATGAATATCTTCCTTTTGGTTTTCTCCTGATTCGGGGAACATTTGCTTCATCTTCAGTATCAGAACGTTTTCCTCTTCTCTTTCTCCCCGCCCCCTGCCTGAAGAGGTTCCATAGTCTGGACTGTATGTCTCCCTTATATGTTTCTCAAATCCATTACTCCTTATGTTTTTAGCCCCTGTATTTAGCTTTGACTCGTAGAACACAGATAACTAAATCCTCCTCAAAGTCTTAACACTCCTCTGCTCCATCCACCTTGCCCTCTTCTCTCATATAATGCATACATGGAACATGAAAAACATTCTTGCCACTTTACCCTCTTCCTCATGCCTTGTCAGGTTATAAGAACAAATAATATTTCAAAAATAGGAGGAAGTTTCAGTACATGACCTTGACTCTCCTGCTCTGAGATTAAAACATTTAATTTGTGATATCAAAACTAGGTTTAAATTCTATTCTTAATCTGTTGCCTTGAATTTATTCAACATTATACCTCTCATCCACAACAACTATAATGTCCATTGTAGATTTCTATTTTTAATTCACTTATCACATACTGCTCTATATTGTTACCATAGCTCATGTAGGTCACCCCTGAAAATCCATTAAGGGTAGATATTATAGTCGACACTGCTGTACTTACAGTTATTAAAAAAAGAAATACTTATCTCCCCCCTCTAATTTCCTGCTATCTTAACCTTACATATGTCATTTTATATTTTTTCCAGGGTGCTTATAATTTACTCTGTCCTTTTTTTTTTCTTTGAAGCCACCTCCCATCATATATTAAACCTATTATGCTTTTATTCTTTTTCATCAAAGTGCCTATCCAACTTCACATCCTCCAAGGAACCTTTCTTGTTAAGGAAGAAAGACAGGACTTTTATTACCCAGATAGATACAATGAACTACTCTTTTGTGATAAAACATACACATAAACACAAACACACAACCCCCACCCCACCAGTATGAATATAAGTGTAATTTTTTCTCTTTCTACATTCCTAAAATGGGGAGAGAAACATTCTCTGTGATTCATAATATGCCACTCTGACAACATGAACATCCAATACACACCACATAATGTCTCTGATGATAATAGAATAGCAAGTAACTTTTTAAACATAAAATGGCATTGTCAAGTCAAATACTCCTAAATCTAATCCATATTAAAAATATTTATAACTCTGAAATATATGGGCGTTTATCTAAGTAGAATCTCTAGCTTTCAGGAAACTCATTTATCTCTTACATTTTGCCTCTGCAGAGGAGGCAATATGTTAGGAAAGTTTCTGCAGCTGCTGGGGCTGCCATACCATTTGTACTTTCCAGATAAAGAAATGGAGCCTCTCGGGCAGTCCAAACGGCACCCTCCACCAATATTAATCTCACTTCATTATCCCATTTTATAAAAGGTCACAACTCCTTTTATGTCACACTTTGTTATGGGCACATTTTCTTATATTTAATTTGACACAATATAAGAAATACATGATTGTTCAGAGAACTCTCTCAAGCCTGTCTCAAACAAGTATTTATCTGTCTTAATTACTGAAGAATGGGAGAATCGGTGTGCATGAAAGACACAATCTTTGTTCACACAAAGTGAACTATGTTCACTTTGTTCTCTCAGAGTTTCTGATAGGTCTCCTTACATAGAATGTAGAGCAGAAAAAAAGGGGCCCCTAAATAGTATTAGAATTTAAAATTTCAAAAATATGTCAGATATCCAAAGAGGGAGACATAACCAATGTCTTATGAATCTATGAAGGGAGATGTCCTAAGTTCACAGACATCTTCTGAGCAACTGCCACATGTGAGGAACAGAAAGAATTAAAACATGCTTATTCACAAAAAAGCATACAGCCTAGTTCAGACCATGAGTAATCATAAGAAAGATAACACTATTCAACATGCACTCTTCAAAATGTTTTACCTGTTTTAATGGATTTAATCCTCACAGAATCCTAATTACGTGGGTAGGTACTGCTGTTACCCCAATTTTACCTGTGAGGAAACTGAGGCAGGATGAGAAAATAATTCGCTGAAGGTCACATGTATAGATAGTACTGAAGACAAAATTCAGACCTAGAGAGATGGGCTCTGGAGCCAATATTATTAATCACTACAACGATTGGGGCTCCAAAGGATGCTGCACTCTGGGTTTCATAGTTTAGACTAGTATAGTTAGCTCATGTAGAACAGTGTACTAATGAGAATATGTAAAAGTCAATGTTATATAAGTTCTACTGTGTTTGGCTCATTATCTCACTGTTGGGAACTTTGCTAAAGTAGAGTAGGCATCTGCCTTTTGGGAGGAGTTGAGCAATTCTACCTTTTGCCTGCTACTACTCCCACGGGAAGATCTTTTGAACCCATGTTTGATATATTTTCACTGATAACTCATTTGTTTGCACTAAAACTAGCAATCCTGTCCTCAGGTGTTTCTTTCTAAAAGAGGTGTGTTATAGTACTGTACTGAACTAATTAACACATATGCCCTCTTGCTCATAAGTGCAATAACCCAGAAAAGACAATCAATCAATATTTGTTAAATGAATAAAAACAGAAATGTGACAAGAAAGTATGGATAGAATAGATATCACCTCTACTAGATTAATAAATAAATGTATGAAAGAGACATATCTGGTTTACATTTACACGCTAAGGACTATCATATTCCATCAATCATCTTACATAGGTGGGAATGCTGAAGAAAGACCATTTCACTATATAAAGGGACTTTTCCTCTGGAAATGGTATGATGGTGGCGGCACAGAATACGGGATGAGAACTGTAGACACCCACCAGAATTATGGGTGCAAGAGGACAGCAACAGCCTAGAGTAAACCAAAGCAAAACCAAAGGCAAAATATTACTAGTAAAAGACAACCCATATTAGTCTACTGATTCTAGGTAACCTCTCAACTCCCTAATCCTGGATGATCTTTAACTGCATTCCAGTTTTACTTCCTGTACTTGACTAACCCCAATTTCAGTGTTCCCTAGACAGCCATTTGAAGAAAGTACCTATTATGAACCCTATCGCCTTGAATGCCACATGGGATTTTGGGGACTGCTGTGTAGCTGACAGACAGGATGCCGATATTGTCTGTTCAACCAGTTAGACCAAGAGGCAAATCAGGTACGAGTGTTAATTACTACACATATCTGCATTTATTTCTAGGGACATAGATTATACTGCCAACCGATCATTTAAAATACATGCTTGAGGCTTTTCCTATACTCAAGCTAGCAAATTCAGTTATGTTTGTACATTATTTGGCCCCATTTTATGTGTCTCACCTTCAAATATGTGCCCCTGTTTTGCTCTCTCTGTAGACTCAATATGGCTACTTCCTACCTTAGTTTCAACTCTATTTGGATATGTATGATTCCCCTCTCTTGAGAAACTTTGATTAGCATGACTGTTTGTAGAAGGTTGTACCTCTTTATGTAGGATTAGCATGACTGGTTGTAGAAGGCTGTACCTCTGTATGTAGCATGATTATGATGCCGCATATTCTCTATTCCTTTAACCTTGTACATTAGCAGTTTCTTTAGTACATATGGAAACTCACTTTGTGTCGCAGCACCAGAGAATGAAGGCAGGGTTGTGGAATAAGTGATGAATAAAGGTGTGTTCATCTGCAGATACGTGCCCTACCCTCCAACGTTTAACTGAAATTTCCCATGTTCATTTTGGATAGTCTCCCAGAAAGGGCACTGCATTTGTTTTTCAGACCAATCTATTCGACCATTTCATCGTCTTTTCTAACGTATTTCCTGCAACTGCAACAGAGACAGTCAGTTCCTCTAAGAAGTGAGGATTCCTTACCTTAGAGTTTTTCACTAGCCATTTTATTTCACTGCTGAATAAATATTGCTTCTGATATTTTATACTCCTTCACTAAATTAAATTATAAAACTTATATTCCTCTCCAGGGATTATAAATATTCTTAATAGGTCTGAAGGCAGAGGTGGGCCCAATGATTGCATTTGTTAGCTAAAAAACCTGTATGTTCATTGTTTAAATATAAAAAAGTAAATATCTGCAGATAAATAAATAATTGAAAAGAACAGAAAATAGTTTGTAAATTAAATCAGAGAATATTCAAGTATGCAACATAACCCAAGTTATTACATGTAAAGGTAAAAAAATAGCCATTTTATGTAGTGGTTCTGAAATGTATTTATATATCAAAATCACCTGACAGGATATACAAAGTTACAGATTCTTGGATCCCATCCTTAGGTACACTGATTCTGAAATTCAGTGGGAAGTAATAAGAAATATCCCTTTTAAAGGGCATGTGATGTAATTCTAATGCAGAATCATGTTTAGCAATAGTTTAAATAAATTTTGTGATTCTGTAATTTGCCTGTGGAATACCTGCAGCAGGGAGCATAAAGTATCCCAGATAGAGTGGGGAAGAACAGAATTCTAAGAAGCTACAGCTTACCTGCAAATAATTGGTTTCAAGGAAAGGGGAGGTAAAGCCAAAAAGAGAGAAACGATTTTCTCAGATTACATTTGGGCACAAAGGAATTTTTCTTAAAATGCAATTTCCTGGCTTACATTAAGAGTGTCCTATAAAGTGAAGAGACATTCATAGAGGCTTATATTCCAACTGAAGATATTAGTCACTGACTGTGTCGTATTGTGCTATGACTGGAAGAGCTGAGTAAGCAATCATTGAGAAGGAAGGGCCGCCATGGAAGATCTGCTGTTATCAAAATATAAGCCATTCAGCAGCAGAATATTGAGGAAAAGGTTTGCAAAGCCTTAGAGTATCACTTCAAAACATAATCCTAAACCAGGTCCCGGTGATCAGTCAAATCTTGTTGAAATAGGCTGTCAACAAGGGAAGATTTGTTTGCTGCTAGAATGTTCTCATTACTAAAATTCTCAATTTTTACCCAAAGACTTCATTTACATTATGCAATCCATAATGTGTAAGAAAATAAAAAATAATCTCAAGACCCCAAAGATCCTAAACAAGAGAAAGAACTATTATTAGTTGAAGAGCAAATCCTACACAAAATAACAAATATGAGCCTTCTACAATGATTAGGAAAAAAAAGGGAAGTCAGTAGTGATGTGATTACTGAACAAGTAGTTGTACCCAGAAACAAATAGGTTTAAAAGACATTTCAAATGGGACAAAGCTGTTCTATCACTAAGAGGAGCCATTCAAACCTGGGTATCAAGATAATCTGAAACTGTAAGTTTGAAGAAGTTACTGTACAGGGAAGAAATTATGAAAAATCAGAACTCTGCTACACTGACATTGATTTATACCCTTCAGATAAAAAAATACTCTATTAATTACTCAATGGAAAACAGTCAAAATCCTCCTGAAATGTTGCTTGAAATAATTATGAAGAATAGGAACAATTGAGAAATTTGGGAGAACTTTCTTTGCTTCTTTGAGCATGTCAAGGAGAGAAAATAATCATTTGTTTTGTACTTGCCATTAAGTACTATAGACAGTAGTTAAGTATTAATAAATAAGTAGTTAACATTTATGCAATGATTCATTTCTGTTAAAATATGCATCAACTGCTCCTTTATTATTTATCATTGTGTTCACAACAGAAAATGAGGCTGAGTGGCCAGAATTGCCATTGTTTTTTAAATATTACTTTGATTTTCACTACCCAGATCATAAATAAACAATTATTTTCTGCACAGGAAAAAGCATGATGATGAATTAACATTGGCCTGGCCTACTTGCACACTCCACATACACTAAGCTTCAAATATCAGCTTCTGTACTTAGAAAAACACCAAGTACAGTATGCTGTTTGGGACTGAGAGGATCATAATAATGAAAACAAATGCTCTGAACACTCCAGTTTTTTTTGTTTTGTTTTGTTTTGATTTTTTGTTTTGTTTTGTTTTTTTTTGCCACTGCCCATTCACAGATGTGTACAATGGCCAATTTGTATCTCCTGACTTTCTGTATTATTTTCAACAATATGACCATGCTAACTTACTCAAATACATTACTAAAAATGAAAGAGGATTACTAAATAATCTTGTGAAATTCAGGATTTCTTTTATTTAATTTTCTTGAGGTGTCAAGAAATTAAGGTCCTCACCTTTTCTATTTGCTTAATTGATAAGAGTTCATAGGTTTTTATTTGGGATTATAACTTACATACTGTTGCTAATGCTAAATATTTACATGGCATGTTCAAATTTTGTATTTTACCTGACTCAATAACATAGTACAATATTTTGAGAATCATCATATTATGATGTGATATCACTGGGAATTTAAGCCAAGATCTGTAGATGTTTCAAAACATATGTGAACGTGTTCAGTGTGGACTGCATCCTGACACTGTGAGCCATATGCCTGCCTGGTAGAAACAGCCCTCAATTAGAATCCAGAGGGACTGCATTTAAAGCATGGTTTGTATGTTACAGGGGATTCGGACAAGTCACTTAACCTCTTTATATTTAAGTTCTTTCATGTGAAAAAGGGGAGATGATAATGCCTACATCAGACTTGCTATGAGACTAAGTGAAAGTGTCTTGTAAACCATCAATTGCCATATAAATGCAAGGAATTTTTATTAAGTAAGGCATTAGGGTAAATGTATTTTTAGTTAATTATGAAACACCCTGTTTCCCAGATACAAGTATATACATTACTATCCCAACAATATCTTTTTTGAGAAAACTAGGTCTTGGGAAGAAATCAGTTGATAGAATCCCTTAACTCAAGAACTAGTGGCAATGACCCCTCTTCAGCTCCTGAGGACAAATAGCAGGTCCAGGTTCCACTTTCCCCTCTGAAACAACACAGCCTTTTCAACCCTCAGATGAATTTCCCAGAAAGGGTGTCAGAATCTTAGAACGCAACTGCTAAAGACATGAAGCAATTAAATATGTAAATCAAGGAAATTACACTGCACTGATGACATTCACCACTGTGTCTGCCCCCACCTCCTCCTCCTTTTCCTCTCTGCTTCTATTCCCCTCAGGACTGAGGCTAGAGTGAGAGCTCCTTCTTCCACTCCACTCCCTGCTAAATGCTTTTTATTCTCAACCACCTGCCCCAGGCCTTCTCATCAATTATTAATCAAGTTCCATGAATATGTATAAAAGCCTGTTCCTGGGTCTTATTAAATTAAAAAATATATATAAGAACATGTTCTGTGTCATGATAGAGAAAGGATTATATGGTTGAAGAGAAAAGGAAGAAGAATAGTAAGTGTGGCTTTTTGTTTTCATTTCACTGATGATGGCACAAACCTATTGAGACCACTGATTATGCAGGTTTTTTTTGTTTCCAGTTTAATATCAAATATGCCTCTAAGTTCATATTTTTAAAGGTTTACATTCTGGACAATGGACTATTCTGGTATCTGCTTTCATTTAATAGACAGGATTCTTTATGACTTAGAGGGCATAATGTTGGCTAGGGAGTGACTGGACAGGTTACTTTGATATCAATCTAGAAATAAGCCTTCTTACTTTCATGTGCTTCTCTCTCATTCCAAAACTGTCACCAACCACATGGTGCCCTGAGGCAGGTAGGCGATGGGGTAAATCCATGAGTCCTGGAGACCTGTCTACTCTGTGAGGTAACTGGATCAAATCACTAATGATTTTCACTTCCCAATTTTCTATTTTAGGTGAACCTTCCTTTCCAAAGAGAAACAATGTCTCCTCTCATGTACAATGAAGAAGGATATGTCTGTGAACACTATTAGGGCTTTTATCTCATCAGATAGGTCTTCCCTGATCACCTTCTCTCATGTGGCACACCTTTACCCTGCTGTTCTTTATATGATATTATACTTACCCATCCTGACATCCATAGGGATTTGTTTAATGAATCTTACTTCCTGTGCCTTCTCCACCAAGAATATAAGGTTAATAAGAGCGGAATTTTGCCTTCTTTATCCAATGCCACACAAAATTTTTTAAATAGGTGAATGAATACAAAGTATAAAGATACCATTAAAAAATTATTCTCCTACTAATAACATGAGCTTCAGGAACAAGCAACTTCTGTGTCCTAGCAAACTAATTAACTGATAGGACCAGTGAAATGTTCACTACCTCACCCAATGTTCCTTTACTCCCACTCCCTGTGTCCTACAAGTAGCTTTACTATACATGGACAGGTGATCCTGGTGCACATGAGCTCTCAATATATATCTCAATATGTAAAAAATTGTGTCCTAATAAAAGGGTACTTAAAAGTGGGATTTTATTTTGTTTTGCTTGTTGCTTATTTGTTCTTACCCATGTAATAGTCATACATTTATATAATATAAATGTATTTAGTCAAAAGTGTAGGTAAAAAAAAATAGTTGTGGCTTGTATTATCTGTGGTTTTTGTCATGTGGCTTGAATAAAGATTTAAGCCATATGACACCTTCCTCCCACACATCTTCCTGTCTTCCTGCCTCTCATGTCTTGGTATCTGAGCCACTTAGCATTTCTAAGCCTCAAATACTGTTTCCATACATAAATTAAAGTATCCAGATTAGATGAACTCCAAGGATTAATCACAAACAAAATCTAACTCTATGGAAGCAACCAGGAAGAAAACAGAATTTTAAAATTATTTTCTTACTCACAACTCTCAGTTTTTGTTTGTTGTTATTAAACTTAATATCAAATCAATACTTACATTTTTCGTTTGGGATTTTCTGCCTTATTGTATTATTTATTCTTCATTCTAAAGAATCTCAAATTTAACCTCCAGAATAGTGTATTCGCCTAATGTGTTATTGAAAAATCTAATTTTATAGAGTGCCATTTAAACAGAAATGCCAATTTTAGTAATAAGGGTCACTATAATAATGTTTAATGCCTCAGTGACTTTTTATCAGCTAAAATGCCCTTTAAACATATACGCTTCCTTTATTTCAAATTCAAGAATGAGTTATTACACTTTGATGAGCATTCCATCACATCAGACGTAGTAGTTAAATTTTCTTGTTCAACAGTCTCATTAATTTATCACTGCTTTCCTGGCCTCCCCTGATGTACTCATTCAGTAGCAGCTATTGTGAAAACAAACAGTGATGGCTACAAAGTTCTAAGTTAGGTGCTGTTCAGTCCTGGAAGTTGTACAACCTCTCACGGGGTTGACAGTATGGACAAATGAGTAGGATCTGCAGAAAAATCACTATACTATGAAATGGAATGTTCCAGTGCCACATGAGAGGTGCAAAGGAAGTACTATCATAGAGCTAGGAAAGTAGAAATCCCTTCTGCCTGGAGTGATGGGGAAGGTATCAAAGAAAAGGTCTGAGAGAAGGGAAAGATATAAAAATGTATAACCACAGGCAAGGCCAGCTGAAGCACAGCTGTATTGATGTTGTCTTGGATGATATGAATGGGAGAGATGAGGAAGGCAGATGAAAAAGCTTTCCACACATCTTCCTCTCTTTCTGCCTCTCGTATCTACCATAACTGGTCAAAAATGTTAAGAGATTAAGAATATTGAGAAGGTGATGGAGACAGAGAGGAAGTGAGATCATTTGGACCCGAGAGTGAAGTCATAAATATTCTCTCCTGTGGTTTACAGAGGGTCTGAATTAGGCCCTAGAGACTGAATTTGTCCCAGATCTCCTAGGAAGATCACTATAGTCCTCCAAAGAATAATTCCACAGTCTCCTAAGCCCAAAATTAACAACTGCATAGATCAGAAAGTTTATGCAATAGAAAGTTTTCTTAGAGCAAATTGCGAATACATTTAAAAGAAAATCTTGCTTCCTCTACATGACCTTTGACTCAGTCTACTGTTGTATCTGTGTTTGTATGTGTTTGTCTGTAAAATAATTCTACTTCACAGCTACGCATGTATACAAACCCACATTTCAGGCAGTAGATAGCTTTAGGTAATGGGAATATTTTTAATAAATCAAATTTATGAATAAATCATTGCCATTTGCTTGGGGATTACTGTGTGCACATGGAACTGGTCTGACCCCTGAGTGTGAGATTTGTCATCAGCAGTGGAAATGGGCTTGAAAGCAGGAAGGCAGCATAGCCTTACAGAACACTATGAGAAATGAGGCAAAAGGGCTTCAAACATGCAGTTGCCCAAAGCAGTCAAGAGAGATGATTTTTCAATCTGACATAATGGAAGTCCCTAGAGAGATCCATTTTTCATTCCGACATGACTAAGATAATAAGTCAAAAGTTAAAATACGTAATATGAGGCGCAACACAAAGAAAACTATTTCTATTTTGGAAATGGCAAAGTACACCCGGATACGTATTGGGTTAAATGGACTTTTTCTGAGAGAAGCAGCCTGGTTACTGCAGCTCAACAAAATAAATGTTAAGAGTAGAACCCATCAAAAAAGAACAAAAAAAGTGCTATATGAAGTTTGATTCCTTGTGGATACTTGGAGATAGTTCTTCCCTTTGTGAAATACGTTCAATAAAAAAAGATGATTGAAGAAATTAAACAAACAAAAATATTTGTGGTGACATAAGAAACTTCTTCTTTCTTTCTTTTTCTTTCTTCTTTCTTCTTTCTTTCTTTCTTTCTTTCTTTCTTTTCTTTCTTTTTTCTTTCCTTTCCTTCCCTCTTCCTTCTTCTTCTTCCTCCCCTTCCTTCCCTTCCTTCCTTCCCCCTTCCTTCCTTCCTTTCTTTTCTTTTTTCTTTCTTTCCTTTTCCCTTTCTTTCTTAGATGGAGTCTTGCTCTGTTACCCATTCTGGAGTGCAGTGGCTTGATCTCCGCTCATTGCAAACTCCACTACCCAGGTTCAAGCTATTCTCAGTTGCCCCCAAGTAGCTGGGATTACAGGTGCTCACCATCAAGCCCAGCGAATTCTTGTGTTTTTAGTAGAGATGGGGTTTCATCATGTGTACTAGGCTGGTCTCAAACTTCTGACCTGAAGTGATCCGCCTGCCTTGGCCTCCCACAGTGTTGGGATTACAGCTGTGCGCACAGTTCCATGTGCACACAGTAATCCCCAAGCAATTGGCAATGATTTATTCATAAATTTGATTTACTAATCAAATTTGGCCTGGGAAGACCTTTATTTTAAGGATAGGCTTTACATTTCATGATCTTTCTGCTAGTCAACAGATGAGAGAATTGTAAGTGATATCAATTTATTAAAGTCATAGTAGACCAAGTTCGGGATAATTTAATTTTGATACTTATGAACCAAATATAGAACAAACAAAATTTGGTATAATAAAGTGCAATAGTAAGTCATGAGAAATGTAATTTTATATTATTTACTTTATTGAGACCAATATAAAAATAAAGGTTGGAAATAGGAAGAGTATTATGAATATAATGACTAAAGGGAGATTTTAAAAGAATTATTTTAAAAGCCGACACAGTAAAGCCCTGGACTACATTCTTACCTGAGATGTTTGGATTTGAGCCAGATTCATGAACATTATTCTGGATGATGACATAACCTGTCCTACTATACATAATGACTTTGGGGTTACTGGGTTCACCTCTTAGCCAAATTGATTTTAGTGTGGTAATAAACTGAAGGTTGCCTAAAATTTCTATAAAAACTCAAATTATTACAAATCTTTAAATTCCAATTGATCTGACAGGCAGGAGTCAACATAACCATCTATGAGTAGCTTCCCAAATTAGTGCCTGTTGGAGACATCTTTGAGTTTTCACTTTTTCTCTGGGACTCAGCTTAGATTACAGTGACAATCTTATATTCTCCTCCTACATGTAACTTATGGAACAAAGTTCCTCAGTTGAGGGTTTAACAAGATATCAGACAGATAATAATAGATATTTCCTATTGTATATTAACTCCAGAATCTTCTACAACTACTTTGAAACTTTCTTCAAGAACATGCATAATATTCACCAAGCACACCTTCCATTATACTACAACATGATTTCTTTAGACTACACAAAATTATTAATTCTGACTCACTTTTTTACAGGATTTGTTTGTTTCTACCTCTCTGTTTCTGCATCTGCTTATCTGTACCCTTTGTAGGATTTTTTTTTTTTTTCTCCTTTCTGTGACATCAGGCCTCTCTTCCACTTGGAACACAATTTAAGTTCAGGTCAACAAGGAAGTCTTGGCCCGCTTAACTCATGTAATACTCCAGCTGTTTTTTATTTTTATCTTCTCAACACTTCTTCATCATTTTGGTAAAACACAAATTTGTATGGGATTTTATGTGTGCTTATGTTTTTATCTGTGTGTGTGTGTGTTAAACACCCTATAGATTATCTTCTTTTTGTATCATCCATGTTTTCTACAAGTCTATGGCTACTCAATATCTAATTGAATGAAGACAGAAACACCACACTTCCGCTTTTATACCACTCTTTAGAAACTTACAATCATCTCTATTATTATATTTGCCTAAGAATGAAATTTCTACTGATATTTTGTTGATCAATTATTCAGTCAGCCCTCTATTGCAGACTTTTTTTTTTTTTTTTTTTTTTTTTTTATGAACCCAGAAGCTATAGAGTGTCCCAGGCTCAGCATCACAGAGGTCGTATACTTTCCCTCCATTATTTTACTCTGCTACCATTAGACTTTTAGTTAACACAAAAAATCTCCTCTGAGATCCAGTATTGACTATAATGGTCTTCTGTAACCTTAGGGTCTTTCTGGGATGATAGGTCAGGGAGAATTAAAACAGGTGGATGGATCCAGGATCAGAGACTGAAATGGGTTAGAGCTGAGGGAAGAAGTGCCTCTATCCGCCACCCATCCATACATGGAGGGATATTCTTGTGTAGTCAGTGATGTGAAGATGAAATCCAGGCAGAGTTTGCATTCTATTTAGCTTGATAAAGGGCAGAAAAATAAAGATTCCTCTCTACTGTAATCAAGAGAAAATCCCCTCTTTTCTACCCTGTGAGTTACTCCCACTTATTTAAAAAAAATGTAATAGGCACCTGATATGTCCCAGAATCTACACCCTACAATGTAAACAGCAAATGTTCTCATTGCCCCCAGAATGAATGTAAGGATTGCATGGAAGGGTGCTGTGATACTCTGGATTTCAGCGTGGCCTCAGTCAAGTGTGAATGGCCATCCTTACCACTATTCCTCCACCCTGCAGACATGCTGGTGAAAGATGTTCATTTTGTAAAAAGTCAGCAAAGCTTCAGACCAACACTATAGGTACTTAAATAATATTCGTTTTTTATTTGAAATTGTAACAACAACAAGAAGTGATAACATTTTCTGATGGCTAGCAGATACTCCCACTCTTAGTGTTAAAAAATAAAGTGTTATTTTCTGTGGGGCAGTGGTAAGCATATAGACCTAGAAGGAGACTGAGTATAAATCTCTTTATAGACTGAAAAATGAAGGCCCTGAAAGACTGTGATTTACCCAAGGTCAAGATAATGGTTATTGATAGAGCTCTTTTTGGCCTGTGTGTTGCTGCTCCCCAGCCCAGTGTTCTTTTCACTAAAATAACCACTGTCTTTTGAATATTTATTGCAGGCCAGACAGATTGCTTTATGTATATTACCAAGATAATTCTTATCCCCATGAAACATAGGAAAATAGAGACCATTACTGTTTTTTTTTTTTTTTTTTTTTTTTTTTTTTTTTTTT
>NW_016819633.1:1061270-1082881 GCF_001698545.2 Rhinopithecus bieti | reverse complement strand
GTTACGTATCATTTAAAAGCCCAAAGCAGAATTTAATTTGAGGTCAACAGACCCCAAAGCCCTAAATTCGTGAAAATAGGTTAACTGCTCTGTATCAGCCTACTGTTTTTTGTTTTGTTTTGTTTTGTTTTGTTTTGTTTCAGTACAATCAACAAGTCTTGAAAGAGGCATGATAGACTGACATTTTAACATAGTTGTCTAGGAAAAAATCACAGGACAATTTTGCTATAAGAAAAATAGGATACTTCTATTTCCTTTCCTTACTAAAGGACCTATGTGGATGCTAATGTTATGGACTTGTTATATTGTTTCCTCACAGTCATTTAGTGTGTGTTACTGTGGCGAGTAAGGAGTTCCTAACTCTCTCTGCTTCTAAAATATTCTACATACAGAAGAGTCAACAAAACTACAATAGTGAAGTCATGCACATTTTCTAAAATCATTCAGTAATCCTTTGCTATTCATACAATTTGTTGCAAATTAGGCTTCACAACTTTTCCCTGTGAGTGACTCTGACTCACAAGTGTTATGTTGGCATATAAGTATTATGCGCATGTGTGTGTATGTGTCATTGTGAGCATGTCTAAAAAGTGACCTTGAATTTGATATTTTTAAAAATATCTTATTTTGAAGTTGCTTGGTTTTGCTCTTTGGTCCAAGTCTGCATATTCTCACAATAAGCATTTAATTTATGCTGTATTGGAACAATTTTTTTTGTCTGGTACCTCTCACTTATCCCTCAAGATTTTCATGACCCTTCCTGATTCTACATGGCTCTTCCTCTCATGCAATAAAACTCACAATTTTTTGTGCTGACACCACTAACTCTTCAGATCCATGAGTCTTTTTTGGGTCCTAATCCTATCTTGGAAAATATTACCTTAAGGCTTTGGCTCAGAGGGTCATTGTGTATTTTAAATGTTTTTTTTTTTGTTGTTGTTGTTGTTTTTTCAAGACAGGGTCTCACTTTTGAACTGTTTTACCAGGCAGCTATTTCCAAAGACGTTTGTGTCTGCGAATCATTTTTCAGATGCTCTCATTTGTCATAGAAGTCACTTTATTCTTATTGTAGGCTTGCTTTCAGATATTTTCTTATTTCTCTGTGATGCCTTCTATTAAATTCTTGAAAATACACAGTGACCCACTGGAAAAAAATAGTGATAACTCAAATTACTCTCTGCTGCTCACCATCTTTCCTAACTACCTTAAGTTGCTTTATTTATGGAATACTCTGTCATTAGCTTTCAGGACTTTTAAGATAAGATAACACTCTGATAAAGATTTTACATTCAGCAATTTCTATCATTCTCATACAAAAGTGAGAAGAGACTGTGGAGATATTGAGGCAGAATGGGCCAGTGCCAAAACAAGTAGATTCTGGAGTCAGACAAACTCCTGGTACAAGTACATTAGCCATTAAGCTGTAAAGCAAAAACAAAATTCTAAGCCCCCCACCTGACTGAAGAGGCCCCTACTGTCAGTCAAGGGATTCCAAAGAAACCTGAAAAACTAGCTCAGGCCATGATGGGAAGAGGAGGTTGGACATGCCTTATTCTACTTTCCTCCCTTTGGAATTTAGGCACAACTGACTAGCATTAACGTTAAAACTGAGATCATAAGACTGACAAAACAGACTGTTTGTAGCAATAAGATATCACGTTCTAAACTGACTGTAGTATAACATCACATGACAGACAGTAGGACCTGAAAGAAACAAAAACATTTTACCGCAAAACAAAAATTTATTTGACATATTTTGAAATTGACCAGCAAAGCCATCTCTTGTGGGGAAAATTTACACTGTGTAGACAATCCCCTTCTCTTTCCAGGTCTTTTTCTAATCCTGAAGAGATTAGCTTAGGGTCTAGCATGTTCTAAAGGTCTGAACAGGAAACATTTTCCATCTATTTTCTCTAAGGGTGGCCACCTATGAGACGTCATCTACATGATAGGAACCTTGGTCTCTACAACCCCTTATCTTAAGCCAGATACTCCTTTCTGTCCCATCTACTGCCTCTAAGGGTGGCCACCTATGAGACTTCATCTACGTAGTAGGAACTTTGGCCTCTGCAAACTCTTATCTTAATCCAGACACTTCTTTCTACTGATTCCAGGTCTTTAAATAATAACTTAACTCTTTCAATCAATTGCCAATCAGAAAATCTTTAAATCCCCCTATGACTTGTAAGCCCCTTGCTACAACTCACCCCACCGTTCTGGACCAAACCAATGTATACCTTACATGTATTGATTGATATCTATGTCTTCCTAAAACATACAAAACCAAGCTCTAACCCAACCACCTATGGTACATGTTCTCAGGGTCTCTTGAGGTTCTGTCACGGGTCATAGTCCTCACATTTGGCTCAGAATAAATCTCTTCAAATTCTCTAGCGTTTGGCTATTTTAATCAATAAGACATTGGACCATTTAGCTAAACTCTCAGAATTTCATTATCTGTAAAATGAGAAGAATATCTTCACTTCCTATAATTCTTGGGATTATAATGTGCAAAACCACTAACAGCTCTTGTCCCATATGAACTCTCAGTTCATCATTAATAGCCTGTCTTTCTAATTCAGATGAACATTTGAAAAATGTGCAAACTATACTGTTGCATATGACTATAGTTCATTCATATTGACTGCTAGCTAGTTCGTTCTTCAGCTCTCAATATAATAGGGAACTCAGATGTTTCTAGATTTTTAATTACGATGGACACTCATATATATATATATATATATACACACACACACACACACACACATATATATACAGACACACACACACACGTATATCTGTATGTACTTACGCATGAATTATCTTAGTTACTTGGAGGTTGGGTTATTGGGTCATCAGGTATGTAAATGTTTAATTTTACAATATAAAGCTGACCTCTTTTTTGAAGTAGTTACACAAGTTCAAATGTCCAATGGCAATATATAAAAGATCTAGTAGATCATATCCAGTATCTGGTGTTAATCAGCCTCTCCAATGTTTGCCATTTGAATGGGTTTAAAGTGACATATATTATCATGGTCTTTATTTGCATTTCTTCAATCATCAATATTTAATATATTTATTTTCCATAGTATTTCCTCTTTTGTAAAATGCTGTTGTGTTTCATTTTAGCCCAGTTTTCTTTTAATGATATGCCTCATGTGGCAAATGTCTAAAATGTGACTATTTTGGCATAGTGCTTTGAAATCTGGGAGTTTATTTTATGGAGAAAAATGTTCAAGGAAGCATTTTGAAGGCATTCACTGAAACTGTGTTTGTAATAGCAAAATGCAGTAAACAGGCTAAATGTGAAATAAATGAAAATTATTTAAATACTTTGTGAAAATAAAGAGGAATATGACATATAATACATTCAATTATGATGGTAGTTATGTATATGAGGCCAAAGAAAGATGCTCACAATATGATCCTAAGAGAAAAAAAGTTGGTAATTAATAGGTTTTGTCTCTGAATAAATGAATTTACAGTGACATTTAAAAAATTTATTTTCCTAATTTTCTAAAATAAATTTAATTATTAAGACATTGAAGATAAATCTATACTATAGATTTTCAAAGACAGAGAAATCTTAGATAATTTATCTAAAGGCACATAGCCAATGATAAGTGGAACAACTGGGTTTAAAACCCAAACATCCCCAGAGTATTGAACTCCAAGCATTTGTTTATCTTTTATTCAATTCACTAGGGTCCTGCTTCAAGAATGTTGGTATCTGTGTTCTTCTGATCAATTGTTAACCTTTGAAATAGTAGTAAGAGTGGCCTCTTCCTGCTTGTCAATGATAACTGGATGTATGGGCAAAACGGAATATCATGGAATGATAATAAATTAGAGGGTAGGGTGGATGAGAAGCAATCTATTACTGTGCATACACTTAATCTAAAATGAAGGGTTAATGTACAGCCAATCTAAGAAAAGAGAGTCTTTCTCGCAGTCCACAGATATTTTCTGATATAAAGAAAGATTTGATATTAGCATAATTATAAAGGTCATTGCTCCATATGGCATTTTTTGGTTGTCTGATTAGTAAGACTATCATTAACCTAGTATTTGAATCACATGACTGGGTGTAAAACAACCACTGGAATAATGAACATCCAGGTGTTTTAATTTCAATGTCATTAAATTAAATTTTACTATTTTTTACTATTTTTTCATTATTTATTCTCATCAGTCTCTATTCTTCGTGTCTTCTTCTTTTCTCTTACTTGTACATAAAATTCTAATTTTGGTTTAAAATATTCCCATGATAACTCCTGATTAAAACACAATAAAGGCCACATTAAGGGTGAGCAGAATGTAAAGGTGACTAGGCAACCAGAGAAGCATTAATCTATCCTCAGTTAAAACTGTTAAGCCTATTGAAGACAATTTCTCAAACCTAGCAGAACCTTGGATTACAGAATAGTAAGAGTAAGAGGAGTCAAAGTTTATTTTTAAGCCAGGGCCTAAATAGTGTCTGAGTCAAGGTAGACCCAAGGAGTTGAAGGGACATAAAGGGAAGACAGCTGGAATGTCATGCAGAGTGTAGAATTTAAACACCAACAACTACTATGAGCTCTTCCTATGGTCCCAACTTTCTTATTATTATTTCTATATCTTCTTAGTTTATCTCCTTAAGTTTAGCAGTGTCAATGACTGGAACCCTCATGGCTTCTGCCACTGCTGCTGCATATAAACCTATATAAACTAAACATTTGGTCTCTTTCTAATACATACACAACAATTGTCTATTCATAAATAACTGAGGACAGAGTAGGATGCATCTTTATAGATTATATTTAATAAAAAAGATTTTAAAAACATGTAGCTCTTATAAGCCATGTAGAAACTATCTAGAAGACTTCAAAAGCATTATATGTTTTCACAGGTCTAAATGTTTGTTGACAACTAATTCCTTACTAAATTGTCCTTAGTTTTTCTTGCTAGAATTGAATGACTTAAGCACATCTGTTGCTTATTTTTATCTAGATCTTTTAATGATTAACTAAGTCTTCTCCTCATCACTGAAAAATCTCAAAGCCATCTATCCTTGCCTATAATGGCCGATGTTTAGAGCAAACCCTCAGTAACCTGTTTACTATATTTATGAGCTCAAAGGACTGACTACTTTTAGGTCAGACTAATTTCGTGTTTTAAAACGAGACTGTCCTGCTGGGATATCAAAAAATGTTAGTGAAGGGAAGAGGGATAACAGCAAGATGGCAGAAATAGGAAGCCCCAATCTTCGTTCTTCCACTGACTTAACAGCAATATATAACCCAAAATGCCTTCATGAAGACTCTAGAAGCCAGTTAAGAAGTATCAGTAGAAGAAGGTTTCAGTGGATCAAACTTCTCAGAGCTAAAGGAAGAACTACATAACCAGCACAAAGAAACTAAAAACCTTGAAAAAAGAATGGATGAATGGATAACTGGAATAATCAATGCAGAGAAGACCTTAAAAGAACTGATAGAGATGAAAACCATAACACAAGAACAACATGACAAATGCACAAGCTTCAGTAACTGACTCGATCAACTGGGAGAAATATTATCAGCGATTGAAGATCAAATGAATGAAATGAAGTGACAAGAGAAGTGTAGAGAAAATAGAGTAAAAAGAAATGAACAAAGCCTCCAAGAAATATGGGATTATGTGAAAAGACCAAATCTACATCTGATTGGTGTGCCTGAAAATGATGGGGAAAATGGAACCAAGTTAGAAAACACTCTGCAGGATATCACACAGGAGAACTTCCCTAACCTAGCAAGGCAGGCCAACATTCAAATTCAGGAAATACAGAGAACTCCACAAAGATACTCCTTGAGAAGAGCAACTCCAAGACCCATAATTGTCAGATTCACCAAAGACAAAATGAAGGAAAAAATGTTAAAGGCAGCCAGAGAAAAGGTCGGGTTACACAAAGGGAAGCCCATCAGACTAACAGCAGATCTCTCAGCAGAAACTCTCCAAGCCAGAAGAGAGTGGGGACCAATATTCAACATTCTTAAAGAAAAGAATTTTCAATCCAGAATTTCATATCCAGCCAAACTAAGTTTCACAAGTGAAGGAGAAATAATATCCTTTACAAACAAGCAAATGCTTAGAGATTTTGTCACCACCAGGCCTGCCCTACAAGAGATCCTGAAGGAAGCACTAAACATGGAAAGGAACAACAGGTACCAGTCATTGCAAAAACATGCCAAAATGTAAAGTCCATCGATGCTAGGAAGAAACTGCATCAACTAGTGAGCAAAATAAACAGCTAATATCATAATGACAGGATCAAGTTCACACATAACAATATTAACCTTAAATGTAAATGGACTAAATGGTCCAATTAAAAGACACAGACTGGCAAATTGGATAAACAGTCAAGACCCATCAGTTTGCTGTATTCAGGAGACCCATCTCACATGCAGAGACACACATAGGCTCAAAATAAAGGGATGGAGGAAGATCTACCAAGCAAATGGAAAACAAAAAAAAGGAAGTGTTGCAATCTTAGTCTCTGAAAAAACAGACTTTAAACCATTAAAGATCAAAAGAGCGATCAAAAGAGACAAAGAAGTCCATTGCATAATGATAAAGGGATCAATTCATCAGGAAGAGCTAACTATGCTAAATATATAGGAACCCAATACAGGAGCACCCAGATTCATAAAGCAAGTCCTTAGAGACTTACAAAGAGACTTAGACTCCCATACGATAATAATGGGAGACTTTAACACCCCACTCTCAACATTAGATAGATCAATGAGACAGAAAGTTAACAAGGATATCCAGGAATTGAACTCAACTCTGCACCAAGCAGACCTAAGAGACATCTACAGAACTCTCCACCCCAGATCAACAGAATATACATTCTTCTCAGCACCACATCACACTTATTCCAAAATTGACCACATAGTTGGAAAGTAAAGCAGTCCTCAGCAAATGTAAAAGAACAGAAATTATAACAAACTGTCTCTCAGACCACAGTGCAATCAAACTAGAACTCAGGACTAAGAAACTCAATCAAAACCGCTCAACTACATGGAAACTGAGCAACCTGCTCCTGAATGACTACTGGGTACATAACGAAATGAAGGCAGAAATAAAGATGTTCTTTGAAACCAATGAGAACAAAGATACAACATACCAGAATCTCTGGGACACATTTAAAGCAGTGTGTAGAGGGAAATTTATAGCACTAAATGCCCACAAGAGAAAGCAGGAAAGATCTAAAATTGACACTCTAACATCACAATTAAAAGAACTAGAGAGGCAAGAGCAAACACATTCAAAAGCTAGCAGAAGGCAAGAAATAACTAAGATCAGAGCAGAACTGAAGGAGATAGAGACACAAAAAACCCTCCAAAAAATCAATGAATCCAGGAGTTGGTTTTTTGAAAAGATCAACAAAATTGACAGACCGCTAGCAAGACTAATAAAGAAGAAAAGAGAGAGGAATCAAATAGATGCAATAAAAAATGATAAAGGGGATATCACCACCGACCCCACAGAAATACAAACTACCATCAGAGAATACTATAAACACCTCTACGCAAATCAACTAGAAAATCTAGAAGAAATGGATAATTTCCTGGACACTTACACTCTCCCAAGACTAAACCAGGAAGAAGTTGAATCCCTGAATAGACCAATAGCAGGCTCTGAAATTGAGGCAACAATTAATAGCCTACCCACCAAAAAAAGTCCAGGACCAGATGGATTCACAGCTGAATTCTACCAGAGGTACAAGGAGGAGCTGGTACCATTCCTTCTGAAACTATTCCAATCAATAGAAAAAGAGGGAATCCTCCCTAACTCATTTTATGAGGCCAACATCATCCTGATACCAAAGCCTGACAGAGATACAACAAAAAAAGAGAATTTTAGACCAATATCCCTGATGAACATCAATGCAAAAATCCTCAGTAAAATACTGGCAAACCAAATCCAGCAGCACATGAAAAAGCTTATCCACCATAATCAAGTGGGCTTCATCCCTGGGATGCAAGGCTGGTTCAACATACACAAATCAATAAAAGTAATCCAGCATATAAACAGAACCAAAGACAAAAACCACATGATTATCTCAATAGATGCAGAAAAGGCCTTTGACAAAATTCAATAGCCCTTCATGCTAAAAACTCTCAATAAATTTGGTATTGATGCGCATGCACACGTATGTTCATTGTGGCACTATTCACAATAGCAAAGACTTGGAATCAACCCAAATGTCCATCAGTGACAGACTGGATTAAGAAAATGTGGCACATATACACCATGGAATACTATGCAACCATAAAAAAGGATGAGTTTGTGTCCTTTGTAGGTACATGGATGCAGCTGGAAACCATCATTCTCAGCAAACTATCGCAAGAACAGAAAACCAAATACCGCATGTTCTCACTCATAGGTGGGAACTGAACAATGAGACCACTTGGACATAGGAAGGGGATCATCACACACTGGGTCTTATTGTGTGTGGGGAGATGGGAGGGATAGCATTAGGAGATACACCTAATGTAAATGACGAGTTAATGGGTGCAGCACACCAACATGGCACATGTATACATATGTAACAAACGTGCACGTTGTGCACAGGTGCCCTAGAACTTAAAGTATAATAAAAAAGAAAAAAAAAAAAGAAAACTATACCCCAACCACCTTGGGCACATGTCATAGGACCTCCTGAGGCTGTGTGACAGGCTCCTACTTAACCTTGGCAAAATAAACTTTCCAAATTGATTGAAAAAAAAAAAAAAAAAGTATCAGTACACCAAATGAGCACAAGGCCAAGAACAGCTACATTAAGATGTATAAGAAAAAGTCATTTTATTCTACCTATGATTTCCCTTCCTCCAAACTGGCACAGTTTGGCATGATTGAGAAAAAAATACCCAATTTTCAGCCCTTCCAGATGGAAACAGAATAGTGGAACATGCATCCAGTGTTTTGGTTTTATGGGGAACTGAGTGAGGGAATAATTTCTTTCTTCTCTAACTCAGGGTGCTGATGGATATGCCATACTTTGGATGCCTGAGTGATGCTGAAAACTTTTGATATGGTAGTAAGAGTGACCTCTTCCTGTATATCAGTGATAATTGGATGTATGGGCAAAAACAATCATAGAATTATAATAAATTAGGGAGTGGGTAGATGAGAAGTAATTTTACTGTAACTGTTCATGTCCTTAATCTAAAATGAAGGGTTCACGTACAGCTAATCTAGAGAAACCTGAAGGACCACAGACAGACACCAGAGGGAGCAAAAGATTATGAGCTCCTGAAAAAAAAAATTGCAAACATCTCTAATTGGGTATGAGACAAAGTAGATGTTAAGTCAGAAAATGTCACAGATGCAGAGAAAGACATTACATAATGACAAAAAGACCAATCACCAAGAAGATATAACAATCATAAATATATATACACCAACATCAACACCAGACACCTATAAATATTGAGCAAACATTCACAAAATTGAAGGGAAAAATAGAGAGTAATATGGTAATAGTAAGAGATTTCAATACTTCACTTTCACTAATAAACAACTAGTAAGAAGATACTTTAAATAAAGGAAAGGAATTGAGCAACACTGTAGACCAATTGGACCCAACAAACACATACAGAGCACTGCAGCCAACAGTAGAATACACATTCTCCTTAAGACCACACAGAACACTATCAGGGTAGATCACATTAGGCCAAAGACATGTCTTAACAAATGTAGGATTAAGTTAGATCAAAATCATTCCAACTATATTTTATAATCACAATGGAATACAAACACAATGGAGTACTATTCAGCCATAAAAAGAATGAGATTCAGTCATTTGCAACAACATGGATGGAACTGGAGACCATTACATTAAATGAAATGAGCTAGGCACAGAAAGAGAGACATCACATGTTCTCATTTATTTGTGGGATCTGAAAATCAAAACAATTGAACTCATAGACATAGAGAATAGAAGGATCGTTATCAGAGTCTGGGAAGCATAGTGGGGAGCCATGGTGGGTGGAGTGGGAATGGTTAATGGATATGACAAGTAGAAAGAATGAATAAGACCTACTCTTTGATAGCACAACATGGTACTATAATCAATAATAACTTTATTGTACATTTTAAAATAACTTAAGAGTGTAACTGAACTGTTTGTAACTGAAAGGATACAGGCTTGCAGGGATGGACACCCCATTCTCCACACACACACACACACACACACACACACACGCACACAGATAGTAGATATATATAGTATATATACACAAAAAAATAGAAATTAAAAATTTAAAAAAAAAAAAGAATAGCAAAAGCAAACCTGGAAAATCCATAAATATGTAGAAACTAGACAATATGTTCTTGAACAGTTAATGCATGAAAGACAAAGTCATGAGGAAAATTAGAAAATATCTTGAGACTAATGAAAACAAAAACACAATATACTAACACTTCTGGGATGCAGGAAAAGTAGTACTAAGAGAGACATTTAGAGCAGTAAACACCTACCTTAAATAGGGAGAAGGATATCAAATCAACAGTGTACATTTACACCTCTAGAAAGTAGGTAAAGAAGGACAAACTAACCCAAAAGTTAGCAAAAGGAAGGAAATAATAAATATTAGAGCAGAAAGCAACAAAATAGAGAACAGAAAAATAGAAAACATCAATGAAATTAAAAGTTAGTGTTTTTAAATAAACAAAATTGACAAACTTTTAATGAAACTAATTTAATTTTATTTTTGAGATAGAGTCTCGCTCTGTTACCCAAGCTGGAGTGCAGTAGCACCATCTCGGCTCACTGCAACCTCTGCCTCCCGGGTTCTGGCAATTTTCCTGCCTCAACCTCTCGAGTAGCTGGGACTACAGGCACACGTCACCACTCCCAGCTACTTTTTGTGTTTTTAGTAGAGACAGGGTTTTACTATATTGGCCAGGCTGGTCTCAAACTCCTGACCTCAAATGATCCTCCTGCCTCAGCCTGCCAAAATATTGGGATTACAGGTGTGAGCCACTGCACCCAGCTTAAACTAACTTTAAAATAGAGAGAAAAGACTCAACAAAAATCAGAAATTATGAAAAAAAAAAAAAAGAAAAATATCACAACTGATGCCAAGTAAGTAAAAAAGAGAAGAGAGCACTGTGAATATATGCCAACAATGTGAATAACTTGTAAATAATGGATAAATTCCTAGAAACAAAGAAGAAAATCTGAACCAACCTATATTTAAGTAAGGAGGTTGAAAGAGTAATCAAAACCTCCCAATGAGAAAATGTCCAGGCCCAGATGGCTTCCCTGGATAACTCTACCAAAAATAATAAACTATTAATTCATTAACCCATTAATTCATTCCATGAATATATTGATTTAATCATAAGGGCAGAGTCCTCATGATTCTTTCACCTCTTAAAGGCTCACATCTCGATACTGCCACATAGGGGATTAAGTTTCAACACGAGGTTTGGAGAGGACATCCAATCTATAGTAGAGGCCAAAGATTTGTACCTTGAAAACTACAAAACTGCTAGAACAAATTAAATACGACACAAATGAATGAAAAGACATTTTGTGATCATGGATTGGAAGACTTAATACTGTTAAAATGTCCATACTACTCAAGGTAATCTACAGATTCAGTGAAATTTCTATCAAAATCTCAATGGCATTTCTTTTTGCTAATATAGAAGAATACACCCTAAAATGTATATGGAATCTCAAATGAACTCAAGTAGCTAAAAATAAAAAAAAAATCCTAAAAAAGAATAAAGCTGAAAGTTTCACATTTGCTGATATCAGACAAAAAAAAAAAAAAAAAAAAAAAACGAGGAAAGAAGAAAGATGGAGTTCGCACACTTGCTGATATCAAAACATATTACAAAGCTGCAGTAATCAAAACAGTATGGTACTTGCATAAAGACAGACATATAGACTGATACAGAATAGAAAACCAATAAATAAATCCACATATTTAAAGTCAATTGATATTCTATAAAGGCATCAGAAAGACACAATGGGAAAACGGTAGTGTCTTCAATAAATGGTACAAAGAAACTAGATATTCATAAGAAAAATCCAAATATAAGACCTGAAACCACAAAACTTCTAAAAGAAAACATAAGGGAAAGTTTTATAACGTTGGATTAGACAAATGATTTTTTGGATATGACACCAACAGCACAAGCAACAAAAGCAAAAGTAGACAAATTTTAAAATATCAAACTTAAAACTTCCTGTGCAGCACAGAAAGAAAAATACTTCATGATCTCACTTACATGTGGAATCTAAAAAAATAAATAAATATACAAAGATAGATAACAAAACTTTGGCTACCAGAGACAGAGTGGGAAGGTACAAAATGAGGAGAAGATATCCAGAGAATGCAAGGTAGCAGATATGTAGGATGAACAATTCTGAGATCTAATGTACGACATGAAAATATATGTAATAAAATTGTACTGTATATGGGATTCACACTAAATGAGCAGATTTTAGATATTTTGCCACAAAACAAACAAAAGAAATGGATAACCATGTGAGATGATGGATATGTTAATTTACTTCATTATAGTCCTTTTTACTATTCATATGTATCCTGTAACATCATGTTGTATACCTTAAATATTCACAATGAGAATATTTTCAAAAAACACTTCCATGTAGTAGAGGATATAATCAACAGACAGAAAAGGCAACTTACAGATTCAGAGAAATTATTTGTGAACTGCATGCCTCATAAGGGATTAATATCCAAATTAAATAATGAACAACTGTAATTGTTGGTAAGTATGTCAAATGGTGCAGCTGTTATGGAAAACAGTATGTAGGTTCCTCAAGATATTAAAGCTAGAAATACCATATGACCTAGCAATTCCGCTTTTTGGTATATATTAAAAAAAACCTGAAAGTAGAAGCTTGAAGAGATATTTGCACCTTCATGTTTATTGCAGCATTATTCATAACAGCCAAGATATGGAAGCAATCTAAATGTCTATCAATGTATGAACAGATAAAGAATATGTGATATATACATACAATGCAATATTTTTCTGCCCTAGAAAGAAGGAAATCATGTTTTATGCTACAACATGGATGAAACTTGGGGACATTATATTAGGTGAACTAAGCCAGTCACAAAAATAACTACATAATTACACTTATATCAGGTGTCTAAAGCAGTCAAACTCACAGTGACAGAAAATAGAATGTGGGCACCAGTGGGTAGGGGAAAGGTAGAAATGAGCAGTTATTTTTAATGTCTGTAGGGTTTCAGTTTTCAAGGTAAAAAGTTTCCAGAGATCTGTTGCACAATAATGTGCATATAGTTAATATTATGGTATTATACACTGAAAAGTGGTTAAGATAGTAATTTTATGAGTTGTTCAATTCTATAAAAAATGTTATAGGAGAAGAATATTAGCATAGTGATTATGAGCAAAAGTTTTGGATTCTGATAAACATGGCTTAAGTTTGGATTCAGTCTCATACTAGCCATAGGGCCCACAAGTCACTTAACCTCTTAACCAGCCTTCCTATTTGGCAAAATGGGGATAACAACTGTTCCTACCTTTACTATTATAATTCTTTTAGATAAGTGTGAAGCATTGAGCTCAGTGCTAGGCACTCGGCAAGCACTCAATCAATAGCAGTTAAATGGTGTGATGAGTATTCCAGGAAGATGGAGTATAAATGAAAGATTGGAGATGAGGATCGGTGGCTTCCTGACAGCTTTGGGGTTGGTGGAAATGATGAGTAAGTGAATATTTGAAGACTTCTTACATTCACATTATTGTTGAGCCCAGACCTTGGGATAAGCACCTCAAGCTAACATCACATCCAGAGCCCAGCAGCACTGTCCAAAGCGATCTACATGTTACTATCCATGGTGCTGAATTATCTTGGGACTATGCCCTCTTGACTTTTTCATAAACATCACAGAACCTGATCATTCTATTCCAAAATGCAATTTACAAAAGATCGTAACCTATTTTAGAAACAAACTGAAAATTATGCTTACAGAAATCCCATTTTGTTCCCATATACCATGTCTAAAGTTTATTTCTGTGGAAAAAAATAACCCAGTGCACTAAAGTCAGGAGAGTGAAACAATAAAGATATTTATCGTGATCCAATTAATACTGGTTATGGGTAGGTAAGTACATGTATAGATCTACTCATATCCTCATAATCAATTAGCCTTCTTAATAAGGAAGACGTGTTTTTCAGAGAAATCAGAAATCAAATCAGAGTTTGTATTGGTATCTTAGTAAAAGCATTTCAAGAATAAATCTTCCAAAAGACACACACTTTTCAGTTCTACTGATAAAACAAAATAAGGATGTGTAAAGAGGCTTTGCTGCTCCCTTACAAAATTCCCAGTTTATACTCCCAAAGGAAATAAAGCCTGCCTTACTTCTTTGCCCACCTGCAGTGAACTTTAATGTTGGTCTATATGTATTGAAGAACCTTAAGTTCATTTCCCCTGGGATGGATTCAGCATATGGTCTGTTCCTAAGGCAAACATTTATTTAAACTTTAAATCTAAAAGGAATTCTTTCCTTTTATTTCTAGTTTTGTTTCCTTTGATCCTGAAAGTAATTAACTTACAGTGGCAGCTAATTATAAGTGAAGAGAAATCAGAGTCTATATGGTTGTTTGTTTGGTGCAGGCCTGGTAAAGTGTTTTTTAATTGGAAAGTCTCTTTGCTCAATGCATTCCAATCCATTTTGCACTGTATTTATTATCCAGGATTCATACTATAACCATGACCTTTCATCTAATCACAGAATCTCACACAGAGAAAAAATAATTATTTTAACAAAGAGCCACTGGGCCTATAAAAAGTGAGAGAGGCTGGGAGGGAATAGAATATGACAGGAGAAGAACCACAACTAAACTCACTTCCTGCTCTTCACCATCATAGTCCCATGACCACCCCCTTGTATTGAAAGACATATACCCTACATTTGGATTGAGAAATTATCTTCTTCAAACTTATACAGAAATCAGTTCCCAAAAAATAATACAGAAAAGGAGAGAGTCATAGGTAAAAATAATTGAGGTCAGAGGTACTGCTTACTGTTCCGTGTTAATACTAATCATCAGAAGCATGGAAAAATTTGAAAGTTAATGAACTGCTAGTCAAATGACCCTTACCATAACTCCCATTTCCCTGAAAATGACCCTTGCAAGAATTGACCAAATCTTTTGTCATCAACTTTTCCTTTTAAAAGAAAACCAGGCATTAAAAAATATATATTTATTGTCTGTTTGAAACAAATATGTTACAAGTTTTCAAAAAAAAAATACTGAATACAATGAGGGGATTTAAAATTTCTATTTTGGAAAGAGGACTCTAAATATCTTTGCCTTTCCAAACAACTCCTTAACCAACCCAAAACAATCAGCATTACAGGAAAGCAACCCTCTTAAACAGAGATAAATCTTGAGCTGACTGCTCTCCT
Organism: Rhinopithecus bieti; assembly: GCF_001698545.2. Lineage (NCBI taxonomy): Eukaryota > Metazoa > Chordata > Mammalia > Primates > Cercopithecidae > Rhinopithecus > Rhinopithecus bieti. The sequence continues at coordinate 1,067,425 of NW_016819633.1, read as the reverse complement.
GTTGCTGTTAAGAACTGGTGTGACAAAGATAATCTAAGGGGCAAATTATCCATCATCTTCTACAAATTTGCATCAAATTAGAGCATCAGAAAACAATATGCCCGTACCTCATTAGTTTCATCCATGCAGATTAACACCTGTGAGTTATTTCTACAGATTTGGCCTAATCTAGAGTTAATGCATATGATGGTAATCTCCCACTTCTTACAAAATTATTGGTAAAAGCAATAATGTCCATATTTTTAAATAACCAGCATAAAAATTTCCTTCCAAGTGGAGTAGAAAAAAATGTTGCTTCTTCTGAAGAAATGAAATGTTATATTTTATTAATAATATAAACTTCCTAACCCATTGCATTTGCTTTTTTTCTTTTTCTTTTTGAGACAGAGTCTCACTTTGTTACCCAGGCTGGAGTGCAGTGGCACAATCTCGGCTCACTGCAACCTCTGCCTCCCAGGTTCAAGCACTTCTCCTGCCTCAGCCTCGTGAGTACCTGGGCTTACAGGTTCCCACCACCATGCCTGGCTAATTTTTTATTTTTAGTAGAGACAAGGTTTTGCCATTTTGGCCAGGCTGTTTTGAACTCCTCACCTTAGGTGATCCGCCCGCCTCAGCATCTCAAAGTGCTGGGATTATAGGTGTGAGCCACCAGGAATCCCCCAGCCACATTTGCTTTTATTGTGCTGCTGCTAGGAAGCTCAGGGTAAAGATATTATTCAATCACAATGACTAAGCGAGCCTAGATAAATTGTGTATTTACCCAAGTTCTTCTAGATGAATTTAATTTTTGAGTTGTATTGTAATAGGTTTGGTTTTGTAGATTTAATTCCCCATTTTGTGAGAAACTATACTGTAAAAGAATCTTTCATATTCATTACTGGCTTGAGGATTTAATAAAATGAAAATGTTTTCTACTTTTACTTGGAATTTCATAGGTACATCTATAAAGATACTGATACCACTCTTACCTCCACTTTTAAGGAATTCATTAAAGTGCTGGTCATTAGCTGCAAGCATGATAAAGAGGTGAAAAGTTTTGCACACATTACAAGTGATTAGTGTTGGCCACACTAATGAGGCCAACATCATACATTATAAGCCCCTATGTGGGCTACTCCATTATTGAGTTTACATGGTTAGCTACCTTGTGAATTATGCCAATTAATGCCTAAAGGTTACGTAGGATAGTCTTGATGAATAAGAAAACATCTTTTCATACTGCTGGGAAACTAAACAAAGGCATACGTCTTTATTGGGCATCACTAATGCTAACTTCACGTTCCAAGGTTTGCACTTACTTTCATTTTGTGCAAGTACAAGAAACTGTTAAATAGCAAGTCCTTATATCTCTTGAAACAATCTCTTCCCTTGAAAATGTCTGCAGCACTTTCTCAATTCCACTCAGTCCTCTTCCATTTCCGTCTTTCCTTAACCATCTGGAGAAGTCAAACCTAGACATCATGGGATGGTGTTCTGGAATTTATACTATTGCAGATATTTATAGAATGCCTAATTGATGAGCCTCCTTGTTCTTATCTTCTGTAGCCCCACTCGTAATAAACTGTTAAGGAAACAGAAATTGTAGACCAGACAAGACACAGCCTTCCCAGCCTTGGTAAGAGGTATTTTCTAGAAAAGTGTCATTTTTCTCCACAATAGAACTTTAAAAGTAGATTCATCATTTAATGTTAGGAATCTGTCATGCATGAAGTTTTAGCCTTCATCAAAATTTTCAATAATTAATTCCATGGGTTTGGAAACCTACATATTCCCTTCTCAAATATGCGTAAAAAATTACCTCTGAAATTTGATAAACGTTTCTATGTGCAATTTATTAATATTAATAAATTTTATAAAGTTTAAACATTTCTTCATCTTTATAGAATGATAGTATCACTTTAAAGCTCATTCTTGTGTGAATGTTTATCTGGCTCATTTATAAATTCCCTTCAGTTAGATTTCTTGCTCAAGAGAATTTGTATGAAAGATGGTGTTGATATCCATCAGATTTTGATCTTATATTTTTTGTTTGTTTGCTTGTTTTGCATAACAATGATAGGTTATGTGCAGAATAGCTCAGGTTTTTTTTCTTAGGTTAATATTTTGCCATGTACATATCCAGTTGAAACATATATGCTCACTTTTAAGTAGACCATCCTCTTCTATATTGAGCTAAACGTGAGTTCATACTGGTGTCTTCAACTCTGATCCATTACCACATGGGTCATTATAACCCGCTCCTCATTTTCTCACCCTCTCAATGAGTATGTTTCATACGTTTATAATACACTTAGAATATCTTTTCACATTCTGTATTCCATCCCAGGATTTTCCAACCTTCTAAATGACACTTTTAAAACTTTAAAAAAATAAGCTTCACTTTTTGTGTTGTAAAACACTATAGGTTTTGACAAATGCTTAATGTCTTCTATCCATGATTACAGTATTGCATAGAATAGTTTTTACCCTAAAAAGTTCCCTGTGCTTCACCTATTCATCCCTGTTCTGCCTTACTACTCCAGCTTCTGGTATCCACTAATCTGTTTCCCATAGATTTGCCTTTTCCAGAATGTCATATAGTTGAAATCATATAGTATACAGCCTTTTCAGATAGCTTCTTTCACTTAACAATTTTCATGTAAGATTTATTCATTTGTGCAAGTGTGTGTGTGTGTTTGACTTGACAGTTCATTTATTTTAATCGCTGAATAATATTCTACTGTATGGGTATACCACAGTTATTTTATCCATTCACTTTAAAGAATATTTTGGTTGCTTTCAGTTTTTGGCAACTATGAATAAAGCTGCTATCAACACTCATATGCAGGTTTCATATGGTCATAAATTTTTTAAACAGTCGGGTAAGTACCTAGGAGAGTGATTAGCTGGCCCATGTGGTATGACTCTGTTTAGTTTTTAAGAAGCTGCTGTCTTCCAAAGTGGTTGTATTAAATTAAATATTTAATTAAATATTTGGTATCTCATTGTTATGTTAATTTGCAATTCTCTCTTGACAAATTATGTTGAGCATCTTTTCATATTATTTCCCCCCTGCGTATTTTATTTGGTGAGGCATCTGTTCTATGGTGTATTTTTTTTTATATTTTTAAATTGAGTTGTTTTCTTATCATTGAGTGTTATTTGTATATTTTGAATACAATTCCTTCAACAGGAATGTGTTTTGCAAATGCTTTCTCCCAGTCTGTGACTTCCATTTTAAATGTTTTAACAGTGTATTAATTGAAGCATTTTTTATTTTAATATATAACAATTTAATATAAAATAAAACAGTTCTTTCATGGATCATTCTATTGGTGTATCTAAATACCCAAAGTGATATACATTTTCTCCTATGCTTATAATAATGTTTCATATTTATATTACTTGACATTCAAATCTATGATGCATTTTGAAGAAAAAGGTTCAGCTTTTCACCACTAAGCATGATGTTAGCTGTAGGTTTTATGTGAGTGTTCTTTTTCAAATTGTGAAAGTTCCCCTTTATTCCTACTTGACTGAGAGTTTTGTCATAAAAGAACATTGAATTTTTTAAATGCTTTTCTGTGTCTATTGACATAATGACAACGAATGTTCCTTTTTCATCTACAGTGAATTATATTGATTGATTTTTGAATGTTGAACTAGTCTTGGCATATCTGAAATAAACCTCACTTGGCCATTATACTTGGTTCAATAGTGTCCCCACAAAATTCACGTTCACTCGGGATCTCAGAATGTGTACTTATTTGTAAATAGGAACTTTGCAAATGTAATCACGTTAAGGTAAGATCATACTGAATTAGGGTGACCCTGAAATCCAGTGACTGGTTTCCTTCTAAGGAGAGAAATATTTGAAAACACACACCAAAGGAAGAAGGTTATGTGACAACACAGGCAGCATTCTGACTCTGTTCTAGAGTGAGGCAGCTGCAAGCCAAGGAATGCCAATGATTGTTGACAAACACCAAAATCTAAAGAAAGACAAGGACAATTTCTTTCCTAGAGGTTTCAAGGGGAACACTGCCCTGGTGACATCACAGCTTCTATTCTCGGAAACTGTGGGAGAATAAATTTTCATTGTTTTAAGCCACTCAGTATTTAATAATTTGTTATGGCAGTCTTAAGAAACCAATACATTTGTGGTGTATAATTCATTTACACATTGTTGGATTCAATTTGCTAACATTTTGTTGAGGATTTTGCATCTATATTCATGACACATATTGGCCTGTAGTTTTTTCTTACTTGTAATGTCTGTATATGGTTTTAGTATTAGAATAATGCTGACCTCATAGAATGAGTTAGGAAGCGTTCTGCCTTTTCTATTTACTAGAAGAGATTGTGGAGAATTGGTATAATTTCTCCCTTAAATATTTGGAAAAATTCACCAGTGAAACCATCTGGTCATGATGACATCATTATTGGAAAATTACTAATTATTAATTCCATTTATTTAATAGATAAAGGATGCTTCAGGTTATTTTTTCTCCTTGTGTGAGTTTTAGTAGTTTATAGCTGTCAAAGAACAGGCCCATTCCATCTAAATTGCCAAATTTTGGGCATAGAGTTGCTCATAGTATTTGTTTATTGTCTTTTCTAATGCCCATAGGATCAGCAATGATGACTTCTTTTTTGTTCCTGGTATCACTAATTTGTATACCATATATATACGTGTGTGTGTATTTATATATTTATATATATTAATATAATGTATATATGATAATAATGTATAATATAAAGTGTATATATATTTAATATGCACATAAACACACATATATATACATATACATACATCTTTTTGGTTAGCGTGGTTAGAAGCTTATCAAATTGATTAATCTTCTAAAAGAAACAGCTTTAGATTTCACTGATTTTCTTACTGTTTTCCTGTTGCTGATTTTATTGATTTCTGTTCTAGTACATATTGATGTTCTAGACATAGATATCTTTTATTCTGCTTGCTTTAGGCTTAAATTACAATTTTTTCCCCAGTTTTCTAAAGTGGAAACTTAGGGTATTGATTTTAGATCTTTCTTCTTTTTTCTAATACAGTCATTTAATTCTATAAATAGCCTTCTTTGTGCAGTATCACAAAATTTTATAATTTATATTTTCATATTAATTTAATTGTTTTTAAAATTTATCCTGAGATTGCCCCTTTATGTGTTGTTTCAAAGTTTGTTGTTTAATTTCCATGTGTATGGGGATTTTCAATTAATTTTAGTTCAATTCCATTATGATCCAAGAACATATTTTATCTGATTTGTATTATTTTGCATTTGTTAAGGTATATTTTATCACCCAAAATGTGATTTATGTTGGTGAATGTTCCATGTGAGCCAGAAGAGACTGTATTCTATTGTTGTTGGATGAACTAGTTGACAAATATTAATGAGATCAAGTTGATTTTTAGTGTTGTTTAGGTCAACTATATTCTTTCTCACTTTCTTCCTGCTTGATCTATTAATTACTCTCAGGGAATGTTGAAATCTTCAACTCTATTAATTGACTTGTGTATTTTTCCTTTCAGTTCTATCAGTTTTGGTCTTGTATATTTTTATGCATTGTTTCTGTCTGCATACATATTTAGGATTGATGTTTCTTCTTGGAGAATTGACCCCTTTGCCATTATTATTAATAATATCCTCCTTTATTACTAAAAATTTGTCTCCTTCCAAACTCTGGTTTTTCTGAAATTAATATGGCTACTCCAGTCTTCTTTCAATTATTGCTAGCATGGTTGCTTTATCTATCCCTTAATTTTTAATCCATTAGAAACTTTATTTTTAAAGTGGGATTTTGTAGACAACACATAGTTGGGTCTTATTTGTTTGTCTACTCTGAAAGTATCTGTCTTTTAATTGGTTTATGTAGACCATTGACATTTCAAGTAATTATTGATATATTTGTTTTTTGTTTTGTTTTGTTTTTGTTGTTGGCATTGTTTTTTGGTGGGGAGGGACAGGGTCTTGCTCTGTTACTAACCTAGAGTGCAGTGGTGCAAACATGGTTCACTGTAATCTTGACATCCTGGGCTCAAGCAATCCTTCTGCCTTAGCCTCCCATGTAGCTGGGACAAGAGACATGTGCCACCACACTCAGCTATTTTTTCTCATTTCTATTATTATTATTATTATTATTATTATTATTATTATTAT